>NW_021204141.1:0-1141 GCF_002162155.2 Triticum dicoccoides
AGCGAGGCCAAGAAAACTCCTCACTTGTGTGACCGTTTTGGGTTGCGGCCAACTCTCAATAGCTTCAATCTTGGCTTTATCAACTTCAATTCCCTGTGGAGTAACAACATAGCCAAGAAAAGATACTCGGTCGGTGCAAAAGGTGCACTTCCCAAGGTTACCAAACAAACGTGCAGCACGTAGAGCAATAAAAACAGCACGTAAATGTTCCAAATGTTCTTCCAAAGATCTGCTATAAATCAATATGTCATCAAAGTAAACTACCACAAATCGTCCAATGAAAGCACGTAAAACTTCGTTCATTAATCTCATGAAAGTACTAGGTGCATTAGTTAACCCAAAAGGCATGACTAACCACTCATATAATCCAAACTTAGTTTTGAATGCTGTTTTCCATTCATCTCCCAATTTCATACGAATTTGATGGTATCCACTACGTAAATCAACTTTGGAGAATATTGTAGAGCCACTCAATTCATCAAGCATATCATCTAGCCTAGGAATAGGATGACGATAACGAATAGTAATATTATTAATGCCTCTACAATCAACACACATACCTGATGTACCATCCTTTTTCGGCACTAGAATAATAGGAACAGCACAAGGACTAAGGGATTCGCGTATATAACCTTTGTCGAGAAGCTCTTGTACTTGACGCATAATCTCCTTCGTCTCCTCTGGATTGGTACGGTATGGTGCACGGTTTGGCAGTGAAGCACTGAGAATTAAGTCAATCTGATGCTCAATCCCTCGAATAGGCGGTAATCCCGGTGGCACGTCTTGTGGAAAGACGTCAGCGAACTCCTGCAAAATGTTAGTGACAGCAGGAGGCAAAGAGGAAGGCACGTCCTCGAATGAAAATAATGCCTCTTTGCACACAAAAGCATAGCAAACAGATTTGCTGAAATCTAGCTCATCAATATCAGATTTGGTGGCAAATAAACATGCACTTTTCAATTTAATTTCAGAAGCAACACTAGATGGTTTATGATTAGGCTTCATTTGTTGCTCAAATTCTTTTGCCACAATCTGATTTTCACTCTTATTCGTCTCCTGTTTTGCTTTATTAGCTCTATTAATATCATCTTTCAAAATGGAATCAGGAGTCATAGGAAGCAAAGTAATATTTTTATCCTTA
>NW_021204142.1:0-1518 GCF_002162155.2 Triticum dicoccoides
GTCTGTTTATGATCCTGCTGTTTTTTTAGGAAAAATATCCTGGTGTTATGCATAAGTCTTGATTCTTTTGCTGGTATCCAGATCTTTGTTGGCACGGCTGCACCTCTTTGGTTACCTGGCATGGCCATGCAACATATGTCTACATGGTATTGTTATACGTAACATGATGATAGAACATAAATTGTTGACACTAAGCGCACATATTTTGGGACTTAGTTGTCCATGCATGATTTATTATAGTTAAAATTCTATAGTAGGTGCGAATCAACATGTGATTGGGTGGTTAGGGGTAGGGTGCACGTGCGTGCGTTTATACAGACACGTGTATGTGCATATGTATGAGCGTGTGTGTCTGCACTATGTTCAAAACAAATATATTCTAGGCATGCTTTATTTTAAAAAAGAATGCGAAGAGAGATACTTCATTAGATAAAAAAGTTCATTGTCGTCACTATAAGTTTGATTTGTAGAAGTGCAAACCTACTTGGTAGAGCTATTCTTTTTGTGAAACCCATGTCTGAATTAAACATGACGCACTAAGCAGTCCGGACTGTATTTGATAGGACGCTTATGTTCGAACTATCTATTTGGTAGAGCTACTATTTTTTTAGAACCCACAGGACACATCAAATAGGAGTCCAGACTGTTTTTTTCTTTTCACGTGCTAGGGCGTTTATCTTTGGTTGGGGGGTTAGCTGCCGGACTCTTTTTTTGTTTTTTCCGTATTGGACGCTTCCTCTTTTTTACTTTTTTTAGTCCATGCTTCCTTTTTACTATATATTGGACACTTTCCTTAGTGGGCTGTAGATCTTTTTTTCTGTTGCAGCACCCATGTAAGCTATGGACTCCCTCTTCCCTGAAACGAAAGACACATTGAACTATACGTGACAGGTCAAACTATTTGTACATAATATTTTTTGTATTACGTTACATCTTTTAAATCTTAGCCGTTAATTTCTAGAATTTACGGTTAAGATAATTTAATATATGTGGACGAATGTAATGGCTTGTTTGCCTCTTGTTTTAAGTATATAACTAGCGAAGTAACCCGTGCATTTGCGCGGCTAGATTCTTGTTTGTTATTAATTTTTTATATTTTGTTTGTTATCCGTAGTACGGATTTTGGTATTGAAAAATATTGTATGTTATTAGTATTTTGGAATGGCATGTGGAAGAAACATTTTGAATCATGGTAACAGTGTGCTAGCATTTAAAGTCACATGTGCAAAAAATATTAAAATATAATGTAAATCTATACCATTAACTTATGAAAAACTACCATCAAGATAGACCAATTTGAATTTCAGCTAGGACATTGTTTCTTGATTAATTAGGATTATTATTTACAGGAATAATAGTAATTGTTTTTAAATATTTGGTCTTTTAATACCCATCATCTTTGTAGCCATCCCAATTTCTAGGTCAAGAAGCAAAACACACTTTTGAATTTAATTATTGTGTAGCTTTTGCAAACTCGTGCACTCAGAAACCAGCAGCCTTTACGCCAAGCGACGACCG
>NW_021204143.1:0-1323 GCF_002162155.2 Triticum dicoccoides
GAAACGGACCAGAATTGGCCGAAATTGAGAGTGTTGATGACCACACGTAATCGCACCCCGAGATTGGTCAATCATGGAAATCACTTAGGGACCTCAAAACTAAGTATAGTCCAAGAAACGGGCCAGAATCGACCCAAACAACGAGTTTTGAAAACCCACACATAGCACACCTTGGGGTTCGACAACCATGGAAAGCATTTTGGGACCCCAAAAGGGTAAGTAATAGTCCATGAAAGAGCCCAGAATCGGACAAACCTAGGATTAGTGATGACCGACACGTAAACTCACTCAGGGGTTCGTTAATCGTGGAAATCACTCCAGGACCCCAAAATAGCGAGTAATAGTCCATGAAACGGGTCAGAATCGGCAAAACTGCGAGTGTTGACGACCGACACGTGTGCACACCTTGGGGTTGAACGACTGTGGAAATCGCTTCGGGACCCCAAAACGGTGAGTAATAGTCCACGAAACAGGTCAGAATTGGCCTAAACTGTGAGTGCTGACGATGGACACGTTAATACACTCCTAGGATCGTCAATCATGGAAATGGCTCTGGGACCCAAAACGGTGATTAATAGTGCACGAAACGGACCAGATTTGGCCGAAATTGAGATTGTTGATGACCACACATAAACGCACCCCGAGATTTGCAAATCGTGGAAATCACTTCGGGGCCCCAAAACTAAGTATAGTCCAAAAAACGGGCCAGAATCGACCCAAACTACGAGTTTTGAACACCCACACATAGCACACCTTGGGGTTCGACAACCATGGAAAGCGTTTTGCGACCCCAAAACGGTGAGTAATAGTCCATGAAAGAGCCCAGAATCGGACAAACCTAGGATTATTGATGACCGACACGTAAACTCACTCAGGGGTTCGTTAATCGTGGAAATTACTCCAGGACCCCAAAATAGTGAGTAATAGTCCACGAAACGGGTCAGAATCGAGCAAAACTGCGAGTGTTGATGACCGACATGTAAGCGCACCTTGGGGTTGAACGACTGTGGAAATCGCTTCGGGACCCCAAAACGGTGAGTAATAGTCCACGAAACGGGTGAGAATTGATCAAAACTATGAGTGTTGATGACGGACACGTAAATGCACTCCTGGGATCGTTAATCATGGAAATCGCTCTGGGACCCAAAACAGTGAGTAATAGTGCACGAAAAGGACCAGAATTGGCCGAAATTGAGAGTGTTGATGACCACACGTAATCGCACCCCAAGATTGGTCAATAATGGAAATCACTTCGGGACCCCAAAACTAAGTATAGTCCAAGAAACGGGCCAGAATCGACCCAAACAACGAGTTTTGAAAACC
>NW_021204144.1:0-962 GCF_002162155.2 Triticum dicoccoides
TAGATGCCCTCCGCCACGCTTTTGGTGGCCGGAGGAGCGATCCCGAAGCCCTCCGCCGTGCCTGTTGCCGCCGGCGTTGAGCCGCCGGCCTGTTTGGGCCATTTGACCGGGGTTTGACCTCCCCCTGTGTCACTGACATGCGGGACCAGCCCGCCTAATTAATCTAGGTTAGTTTAAGTTAAAACGCTAACTAACCCAGTTAGTTAGGTTAGTCACTGACACGGAGGACCCACTGGTCAGTTTGACCTGGGCTGCCCGTTGACTCGCTTACGTCATGCTGACGTAGTGCTGACGCAGTAAATTCTTTTCTGGATTTATTTTTATATAGGAAATTTCAGAAAATGTTCAAAACTTCAAAAATTCATAGTAATTCAACCGTAACTCCAAATTAAATAATTTATATATGAAAAATTATCAGAAAAATTCAAGGAATCCATCTGTACCATTTTCATGCATGTTAGAACAACTTATAGCGGCTGTTTAGCACAAATCAATTACATGGCATTTGAATAATCACATATGGAGTTTGAATTTGAATCTTGGATTCAAACCAACTTCATTTAATCTGGTTTTAGTTGCATTAGCCCAAAACACATTCATTTTGCCATGTCATGATCATGCATCATATTGTGCATTGCACTGATCGTGTTTTTCTGTATTTGCCGGTAATTGTCCCCTCTCGATAGACGTGTACCGATGATGTGATCGTTGACACTGATGAAGACTCAATGTTATCTTCAGAAGTGCCAGGCAAGAAAAACCCCCTTGTTCATTCCGATAAAATCCCACTCTCTCGCTCCTGCTCTCTTTTACTGCATTAGGACAACATCGATTCATCTGTTACTTGCTGCGGTAGCTGAACCCCTTTATCCTTTGCATGACCTGTCATTCCACAGTAAATAGATGAAACCCACTAGCATGAGTAGGAGTTGTTTGAGCCCTGTTGTGCCTACTCATTCATG
>NW_021204145.1:0-990 GCF_002162155.2 Triticum dicoccoides
CATACTTTTCTGAAAAATTGAGTGGGCCTAGTCTGAATTATTCTACTTATGATAAAGAATTATATGCTCTTGTTCGGACTTTAGAAACATGGCAACATTATTTATGGCCCAAAGAATTTGTTATACATTCTGATCATGAATCTTTGAAACATATTAAAAGTCAAGCTAAACTGAATCGTAGACATGCTAAATGGGTTGAATTCATTGAGACTTTCCCTTATGTCATTAAACACAAGAAGGGAAAAGAAAATGTTATTGCTGATGCATTGTCTCGTCGCTATACTATGCTTTCACAACTTGACTTCAAAATATTTGGTTTGGAGACCATCAAAGATCAATATGTGCATGATGCTGATTTTAAAGATGTAATGCAGAATTGTAAAGAAGGAAGAATGTGGAACAAGTTTGTTGTTAACGATGGATTTGTGTTTCGTGCTAACAAGCTACGCATTCCAGCTAGCTCTGTTCGTCTTTTGTTGTTGCAGGAGGCGCATGGAGGAGGATTAATGGGACACTTTGGCGTGAAGAAGACGGAGGACCTACTTGCTACACATTTCTTTTGGCCAAAGATGAGACGGGATGTTGAGCGTTTTATTGCTCGCTGCACTACATGTCAAAAAGCTAAGTCACGACTCAATCCTCATGGTTTATATATGCCTTTGCCTGTACCTAGTGTTCCTTGGGAGGATATATCTATGGACTTTGTTTTAGGTTTACCTCGAACAAAGAAGGGGAGGGATAGCATATTTGTTGTCGTGGATAGATTCTCGAAAATGGCACACTTTATACCATGTCATAAAAGCGATGATGCTGTTAATGTTGCTGATTTGTTCTTTCGTGAAATTATTCGCTTGCATGGTGTGCCAAATACTATTGTTTCAGATCGTGATACTAAATTTCTTAGCCACTTTTGGAGATGTTTATGGGCTAAGTTGGGGACTAAACTGCTTTTTAGTACTACTTGTCACCCCCAAACTGATGGACAAACTG
>NW_021204146.1:0-1058 GCF_002162155.2 Triticum dicoccoides
AATAGATACTTTCGGAGATACCTGTAGTGCACCTTTATAGTCACCCAGTTACGTTGTGACGTTTGATACACCCAAAGCACTCCTACGGTATCCAGGAGTTACACGCTCTCATGGTCAAAGGAAGAGATACTTGACATTGGCAAAGCTCTAGCAAACGAACTACACGATCTTTGTGCTAGGCTTAGGATTGGGTCTTGTCCATCACATCATTCTCCTAATGATGTGATCCCGTTATCAACGACATCCAATGTCCATAGCCAGGAAACCATGACTATCTGTTGATCACAACGAGCTAGTCAACTAGAGGCTCACTAGGGACATATTGTGGTCTATGTATTCACACGTGTATTACGATTTCCGGATAATACAGTTATAGCATGAATAAAAGACTATTATCATGAACTAAGAAATATAATAATAACACTTTATTATTGCCTCTAGGGCATATTTCCAACAGTCTCCCACTTGCACTAGAGTCAATAATCTAGTTCACATCACCATGTGATTAACACTGACAGGTCACATCGCCATGTGACTAATACCCAAGAGTTTACTAGAGTCAGTAGTCTAGTTCACATCACTATGTGATTAACACTCAATGAGTTTTATGTTTGATCATGTTGCTTGTGAGAGAGGTTTTAGTCAACGGGTCTGAACCTTTCAGATCCGTGTGTGCTTTACAAATCTCTATGTCATCTCCTAGATACAGCTACCACGCTCTATTTGGAGCTATTCCAAATAACTGTTCCACTTGGAGCTATTCTAAATTGTTGCCCCATAATACGTATCCGGTATCTCTACTTAGAGCTATCCGGATAGGTGTTAAGCTTGCATCGACGTAACCTTTACGACGAACTCTTTTACCACCTCCATAATCGAGAAAATTCCTTAGTCCACTAGTTACTAAGGATAACTTTGACCGCTGTCTGTGATCCATTCTTGGATCACTCTTGTACCCCTTGACTAACTCATGGCAAGGCACACTTCAGGTGCGGTACACAGCATAGCATACTATAGAGCCTATGTCTTAAGCATAGGAGACGACCTTCGTCCTTTCT
>NW_021204147.1:0-2263 GCF_002162155.2 Triticum dicoccoides
CCAGAGCTCGGTTTTGAAACAGAGGTGAATAATATTTTGAGCGGTATACTTTTATTGTCAACATAACAACCAAGAGATGGCAATATCTTCCATGCTACACACATTATAGGCAGTTCCCAAACAGAATGGTAAAGTTTATACTCCCCCTTCCACCAACAAGCATCAATCCATGGCTTTCTCGAAACAAGGAGTGCCTCCAACTAACAAGAGTCCCAGGGGGAGTTTTGTTTGCAATTATTTTGATTTAGTTTGCATAAAGCATGGGACTGGGCATCCCGGTGACCAGCCATTTATCTCGTGAGTGAGGAGCGGAGTCCACTCCTCTTGAGAATAACCCGCCTAACATGGAAGATACGGACAACCCTAGTTGATACATGAGCTATTCGGGCATACAAAACAGGATATTTATTTGAAGGTTTAGAGTTTGGCACATACATATTTACTTGGAACGGCAGGTAGATACCGTATATAGGTAGGTATGGTGGACTCATTTGGAATAACTTTGGGGTTTATGGAGTTGGATGCACAAGCAGTATTCCCGCTTAGTACATGTGAAGGCTAGCAAAAGACTGGGAAGCGACCAGCAAGAGAGCGACAACAGTCATTAACATGCATTAAAATTGATCAACACCGAATGCAAGCATGAGTAGGATATAATCCAACATGAAAATAAATATCGTGAAGGCAATGTTGATTTTGTTTCAACTACATGCGTAAACATGTGCCAAGTCGTGTCAATTAAATCATTCAGAGGAGGATAACACCCTATCATACCATATCATAACTATTTTAATACCATGTTGGCACGCAAGGTAAACCATTATAACTCATAGCTAATCAAGCATGGCATAAGCACTATGATCTCTAGTTGTCATTGCAAACATGTTTATTCATAATAGGCTAAATCAGGAACGATGAACTAATCATATTTACAAAAACAAAAGAGGTCAAGTTCATACCAGCCTTTCTCATCTCAGTCAGTCCATCATATATCATCATAATTGCCTTTCACTTGCACGACCGAATGATGTGAATAATAATAATAGTGCACGTGCATTGGACTAAGCTGGAATCTGCAAGTGTTCAATAAACAAGAGAAGACAAGGCAATATGGGCTCTTTTGTGAGATCAACAATAATGCATATAAGAGCCACTTCAACAATTTAATCATGGTCTTCTCCTGTTGACCCCCAAAGAAAAGAAAAGAAATAAAACTATTTACATGGGAAAGCTCCCAACAAGCAAAAGAAGAACAAGAAATCTTTTTGGGTTTTCTTTTTAATTACTACTACAAGCATGGAAATTAAACTGATTAAAAGCTACAACTAATTTTTTTGGTTTTTCTTAAGGTTTATTAAACACACAAGAAGAAAGCATAAAAAGGAAAATAAACTAGCATGGATGATACAATGAAAAAGGTATGAGCACCGACATCTAGCAATGAGTGTTTGAACATGAATATATGTCGGTGAGAAATACGTACTCCCCCAAGCTTAGGCTTTTAGCCTAAGTTGGTCTATGACCACGATTGGCGTGGCTGATATCCATAGTAGAAGTTGGGGTCGTACTGAGATGCAGCGGCTATCGCCTCCTGAGCTGCAGTGTGGCAACGAGCGGCCTCCACCCTCCTCTTGTACTCATCTGCCTCCTCTCTGGTAATAACATATCTTCCTTTTGCCTCCTCATGAGGGAACTAGTGAGATTGTGATACTGGCTGCACTTCTCTTCCTCGAAGCTCACAAGATCAGCGTTATGCAAATATGCGTTAAATTCTTCCTTAATTCCCACTCGATCCATAAAGTTCTCAGAAGGCCATTCACAAGGACGCACTGGAGCGTCTCTTGGTGGCTGATCATCAGCATCACGCATTGCAAGCCTGGGTCCTTGCTTCCTTGAAGAACCACCCTGGAACATTTTCCTAAGCATATTTCTTCCTCTGAGAAATTCTGAAATTTTTTAGTAACTTCAAAATAAAAGTAAACCAAACTCAATAATATTGATAGCAACTACTCCTAGAAGTGCCTAGAGCCTATATCATGCTTCAAAACTACTTTTGACCATATAAATTTCACATGCAAGCTCAAGAACAGGGTCACCTAAGTAACAAAAATTTGCAATGAATAAAGCACTAGAACAAAAATTAATTGGACCAATCGAGGAGTCACATACCAAGGAACTATCTCCCCAAGCAGTTTTGTGAGAGGTGCTTTGAGCAAGGAGATCGAAAATGGCAGAAAAATGAGCTTGGACTTGGGTTTGAGCA
>NW_021204148.1:0-1566 GCF_002162155.2 Triticum dicoccoides
CGCACTAACCCTGCTCCTCAAGAGCAGGCCGAAGGCAGTGAAGTCAGGGATGCAAATCTGCCTCATCCTCCTTCCCTAGCCGAGGTTATGATGGAAGCTGAGAGAAACAAGCGGGAGACCAACCGTTTGTTGGAGCGTATTGAACAGAACACAGCACACCATCAGAGGACTAACGTGGTGTCACTCAGTGATTTTATCAAATTACATCCACCCACGTTCCACCACTCCGTCGAGCCTCTCGACGCTGATGACTGGCTTCGCAGTATCTCTCACAAGCTGCGTTCCGCGCTAGTAGCTGAGGCTGACAAGGTCACCTTTGCTGCATATCATCTTGAAGGCCCCGCCAGTCTATGGTGGGAGAATTATGGAGCTATGCGCCCAGCGGGCCATGTCACTACTTGGGCTGAATTCAGTGAGGCTTTCCGTGAACATCACATTCCGGAGGGTCTCATGGACCGTAAACGTGAGGAATTTTGCAACTTCACCCAAGGCCGACTCTCTGTGGATGCTTACAGCAGGGAGTTTGGTAACCTCGCACGATATGCAACTGAGGAAGTTTCTGCTGATGCCAAGAAGCAAGCAAGGTTCCGTAAGGGACTTAGTCCTGAGCTTCGCCGCGACCTCCGTTTGCATGAGTGCACATCTTTTCAGAAACTTGTTAACAAGGCCATCAGTGCTGAAACTGGTCAGACTGATTATGACGCAACATGCAAGCATGGCCGTGACATGGGTTCCTCATCCGGTGCTGGACCTCAGAAGCGCCGCGTGTGGGTGCCCAACACCGCCCTGCCACCCAGGTTCACACCGAGGCCATCTTTCCAGGCGCCTCGCCCTGTTCAACAGTCTGCTCCAGCCAAGCCCTATGGGGGTCCAACCAACAATGCTCCTCCATGTACCAGTTCCGTGACTTGCTTTAAGTGTGGGGAATCTGGCCACTATATGCGTGAGTGTCCCCAGACCAACCCCAACCAATCTGCTAAAGCTGTTGGCCGTGGCAAGCCGACAGGGAAAGTGTTCCACGCCAAGCCGGCCACCGCTACACGTGGCCATGTCAACTGTATCTCTGCCGAAGAAGCTCAAGAGGATCCCAACGTCGTTCTCGGTACGCTCCTTGTTAATTGCCACCCGGCATCTGTTCTTTTCGATACAGGAGCCTCTCATTCATTTATATCCGAGAACTATGCTCGTTTGCATAACACCGCATTCTGTGACATGCCATCCACTATGGAAATTTCTACTCCCGCTTCTAGATGGCAGACCTCCAGGGTAAGTTATGGAAATGAAATCCAAGTCGACAGACTTGTTTTCCTTGCATCTTTGATAGCTCTCAAATTTTCAGATATTAATATCATTTTGGGTATGGACTGGATGTCAGCTCATCATGCCAAAATTGATTGCTTCTCTAGGACTGTCCAACTCACTCATCCTTCGGGCAAGATAGTCAATGTCTTGACCCGGTTAGCCGAGCGACAATTATATTCTCTTAACGCCAGCCCTTTGCCAGACCTTGAGGACGTTCCGGTAGTCCGTGACTTCCCGGATGTCTTCCCAGAGGAATTGCCAGGT
>NW_021204149.1:0-1172 GCF_002162155.2 Triticum dicoccoides
CAAGATTGAAGCTATTGAGAGTTGGCCGCAGCCCAAAACGGTCACACAAGTGAGGAGTTTTCTTGGCCTCGCTAGATTCTATAGGCGTTTTGTGAGAGATTTCAGCACCATTGCTGCACCTCTCAATGAGCTTACAAAGAAAGATGTGCCTTTTCTTTGGGGTACCGCACAGGAAGAAGCCTTCACGGTATTGAAAGATAAGTTGACACATGCTCCTTTACTCCAACTTCCTGATTTTAATAAGACTTTTGAGCTTGAATGTGATGCTAGTGGAATTGGATTAGGAGCTGTGTTATTACAAGATGGCAAACCTGTTGCATACTTTTCTGAAAAATTGAGTGGGCCTAGTCTGAATTATTCTACTTATGATAAAGAATTATATGCTCTTGTTCGGACTTTAGAAACATGGCAACATTATTTATGGCCCAAAGAATTTGTTATACATTCTGATCATGAATCTTTGAAACATATTAAAAGTCAAGCTAAACTGAATCGTAGACATGCTAGATGGGTTGAATTCATTGAGACTTTCCCTTATGTCATTAAACACAAGAAGGGAAAAGAAAATGTTATTGCTGATGCATTGTCTCGTCGCTATACTATGCTTTCACAACTTGACTTCGAAATATTTGGTTTGGAGACCATCAAAGATCAATATGTGCATGATGCTGATTTTAAAGATGTAATGCAGAATTGTAAAGAAGGAAGAATGTGGAACAAGTTTGTTGTTAACGATGGATTTGTGTTTCGTGCTAACATGCTATGCATTCCAGCTAGCTCCGTTCGTCTTTTGTTGTTGCAGGAGGCGCATGGAGGAGGATTAATGGGACACTTTGGCGTGAAGAAGACGGAGGACGTACTTGCTACACATTTCTTTTGGCCAAAGATGAGACGGGATGTTGAGCGTTTTATTGCTCGCTGCACTACATGTCAAAAAGCTAAGTCACGACTCAATCCTCATGGTTTATATATGCCTTTGCCTGTACCTAGTGTTCCTTGGGAGGATATATCTATGGACTTTGTTTTAGGTTTACCTCGAACAAAGAAGGGGAGGGATAGCATATTTGTTGTCGTGGATAGATTCTCGAAAATGGCACACTTTATACCATGTCATAAAAGCGATGATGCTGTTAATGTTGCTGATTTGTTCTTTCGTGAAATTATTCGCTTGC
>NW_021204150.1:0-1137 GCF_002162155.2 Triticum dicoccoides
TGAAACCTGGGCTCCTTGGCAAGTGCAATAGCTCCAGTGTTGTCACAGAAGAGCTTGATCGGCCCCGACGCATTGGGTATGACTCCTAGGTCGGTGATGAACTCCTTCACCCATATTGCTTCATGTGCTGCCTCCGAGGCTGCCATGTACTCCGCTTCACATGTAGATCCCGCCACGACGCTTTGCTTGCAACTGCACCAGCTTACTGCCCCACCATTCAAAATATACACGTATCCGGTTTGTGACTTAGAGTCATCCAGATCTGTGTCGAAGCTAGCGTCAACGTAACCCTTTACGACGAGCTCTTCGTCACCTCCATAAACGAGAAACATTTCCTTAGTCCTTTTCAGGTACTTCAGGATATTCTTGACCGCTGTCCAGTGTTCCTTGCCGGGATTACTTTGGTACCTTCCTACCAAACTGACGGCAAGGTTAACATCAGGTCTGGTACACAGCATGGCATACATAATAGAACCTATGGCTGAGGCATAGGGGATGACGCTCATCTCTTCTATATCTTCTGCCGTGGTCAGACACTGAGCTGAGCTCAATTTCACACCTTGTAACACAGGCAAGAACCCTTTCTTGGATTGATCCATATTGAACTTCTTCAATATCTTATCAAGGTATGTGCTTTGTGAAAGACCTATGAGGCGTCTTGATCTATCTCTATAGATTTTGATGCCTAATATATAAGTAGCTTCTTCAAGGTCCTTCATTGAAAAACTTTTATTCAAGTAGGCCTTGATGCTGTCCAAGAGTTCTATATCATTTCCCATCAAGAGTATGTCATCTACATATAATATGAGAAATGCTACAGAGCTCCCACTCACTTTCTTGTAAACGCAGGCTTCTCCATAAGTCTGTGTAAACCCAAACGCTTTGATCATCTCATCAAAGCGAATGTTCCAACTCCGAGATGCTTGCACCAGCCCATAAATTGAGCGTTGGAGCTTGCACACTTTGTCAGCATTCTTAGGATCGACAAAACCTTCCGGCTGCATCATATACAATTCTTCCTTAAGGAAACCATTAAGGAATGCCGTTTTGACGTCCATTTGCCATATTTCGTAATCATAGAATGCGGCAATTGCTAACATGATTCGGACGGACTTCAGCTTCGCTACCGGTGAGAAA
>NW_021204151.1:0-1753 GCF_002162155.2 Triticum dicoccoides
TCTTGTATATTTCGTCCAAGGCTTCATGCACCCATTATGGTGGCTTCAAAGTCCTGAAATCATCACTAGTAACTCCGTTCTTGTTTCCCTTGCGCATGCCATCATCTCCATGCTTGTTCTTGCTCCAATGTTCATCCTTCTCCAAGCTAGGCCCTTCATTTGTAAGCAAAACAAATGTATCCAATTTAGGCAGCATCATATTCTCATGAACATTAGAATCATTACCAAGAAACGAAAGTACCTGGTAATTTAGTTGGCGTGCACGAGCTCTAGTAATTGGTCCAGTATGTATAGCAGCAGGGGCTGTGGGTGTAACAATTGTATTGATGTCCTCATCACCTCCTTTCTAGGGTAGTGTTGCGGTAGCTCATTTGAGAGATAGAGCTACGCTCATCCATATCGGATATACTCCTTGAGAGAGACCGCGGCCCCTCTTCGGAGAAGATTCACCTTTGGATTCAAGACCCCTTTCTAAGGGAAGATCCCCTTGTGGATTCAAGACCTCCTCACGGAGAAGAATCGGCTACCTCTTGTATCGTTCGTTGTTGACTTTGGATCTTGTATCTCCCTTTGTGTTCATGGATCTAGCGCATGTGTGATCATTCTTGTTGGTTTGAGTGTTCTCTTGTGTTCCCCTCGTGATTTTCCCCTCATTTCTGATGAGGACATGACTACCTTGGATACGACCAAAAATATTGCATACATGCATATTTGTCAGGTGATTTCTAATGCAAACTATTCAATAGTCTATTTATGTTATCCAGAACAAAAATACTTCACACACTTTTGTGTTTTGTCTAATTGCAGGTGTATGGGACATTTGTACAACCCACATATGAAGATAAGGGAAAAGGAGATGTTTAGGTTGTGTTCAAAAAGTCCTCTCACGTCACTTTTGGGCCAAGAGAAGATAGAGTCCAAGTCTCTCACGTTCTGGATTCAGATTCGGACTGCACAGACATACCTGACTCAAAACGCCAACAACTTTTTCATACGGACTCCGAATTGGGTGATTCTTTTTTTGTTGGAAACTAGATTTTGTGCTCTTTCCATCCCAATTGGATTCACCTTCAAATTCGTCCGGAGCGTTGAGTTACAGACGAAACAATCTGACGTTGCAGCAGAATCCGAGTCAAACTACAAGCCCAAAGGTGTTGCATCACCTCCACTTGGGCCCATGAGCCTTGTACGACCTAGGGTTAGTTTTAGGCTGCCTTGAGACGTCCTCCCACCTCCTTGGCCGCCACCCCTTGCTCCTATATAAGTAGATCCATCTAGTAGCTTTTTCCTTGGGATTTGTTCAGTTAAAAGTTAGCCATTGCAACTTCGTGTACTTCATTTGTGTCCAACGACCAGACCAAGACCGCTTCCGGATCCCCACCATTATCAATACTTCATATATATTTGCGATATTCAGATTACTTTATCATATTCTTGCTCGTTCTTCGATTGCTTGCATAATTGAATTATCGGTTGCATCGTCGTGTCGAGTTGCTGGTCTTAGTGTCTAGGTCGTTTAGAGTTTCGAGTTCTGTTCACATTAGTCACGTCGCCGCTGCATCATTATCCCTTTCGCTGTCCACCACCCATCCATCAATTTCCTCCACGTGCTACCCACCGTACATTATCATAATCATAGTTGAGATCATTCCCATTTTCGCTTGATCCAATCTACATCTTATCTAGTTTGTTTTGGAAAGAGGGAGAGAAAAAAAAAGATAGAGAAAAAAACGAGAGAAAAAAAGTAAAAAAA
>NW_021204152.1:0-1821 GCF_002162155.2 Triticum dicoccoides
GTGATTACCACGATTGACGAACCCAGGGACGCCTTTTCGTGTCGGTCATCAACACTCGCGGTTTTTGTCGATTCTGGCCCGTTTCATGGACTATTACTAACTGTTTTTGGGGTCCCAAAGCCATTTCCATAGTTGTTGAACCCCGAGGTGCGCTTACGTGTCGGTCATCTACAATCGCAGTTTTGGCCGATTCTTGCCCGTTTCATGAACCCAAGGGTGCGTTTACATGTCGGACATCAACACTCACAGTTTTGGCCGATTCTTGCATGTTTCTTGGACTATTACTCACCGTTTTGGGGTCCCAAAGCGATTTCCATAGGTGGTGACCCGAGTGTGCGATTACATCTTGGTCATCAACACTTGCAATTTTGGCCGATTCTGACCCGTTTCGTGCACTATTACTCATTGTTTTGGGGTCCCGGAGTGATTTTCGTGAACAAACCCCAGGGTGCTTTAAGTGTCGAACATCAAGACTCATAGTTTTGGCCAATTCTGACCCGTTTCCTGGACTATTAGTCACTGTTTTGCGGTCCCATATTGATTTCCATTGTTGTTGAACCGAGTGTGTGCTTACGTGTCAGTCATCAACACTCGCAGTTTTGGCCGATTCTGGCCCGTTTCCTGGAGTACTACTCACTGTTTTGGGGTCCAGAGTGATTTCCATGATTGACGAACCCAGGGGTGCGTTTCATGTCGGTCATCAACATTCGCGGTTTTTGTCGATTCTGACCCGTTTCGTGGACTATTACTCACCGTTTTGGCGTCCCAAAACGATTTCCATGGTTGTTGAACCCCAAGGTGTGGCTACGTGTCGGTCATCAACAATCACAGTTTTGGCCGATTCTGGCCCGTTTCATGGACTAGTACTCAGTTTTGGTGTCCCGCTAAGATTTCCACGATTGACGAACACCGGGGTGTGTTTGTGTGTCGGTCATCAACACTTGCAGTTTTGCCGATTCTGGCCCGTTTCATTGACTACTACTCACTGGTTTGGGGTCCCTGAGAGATTTCCATGATTGACGAACCCCGGGGTGCGTTTATGTATCTTCAACAATAATCCTAGATTTGGCCGATTCTGGGCTCTTTCATGGACTATTACTCACTGTTTGGGGGTCCCAAAGCGATTTCCATGGTTGTCGAACCCCAAGGTGTGCTTACGTGTTGGTCGTCAAGACTCGCAGTTTGGCCCGGTTCTGGCCCGTTTCTTGGACTATTACTCGGTTTTAGGTTGCCAAAGTGATTTCCGCGATTGACGAACCTTGGGGTGCGTTTCCGTGTCGGTCATACACACTCACAATTTGGGCCGATTCTGGCCCATTCCGTTGGCTATTGATCACTGTTTTGGGGTCCCGGAGTGATTACCACGATTGACGAACCCAGGGACGCCTTTTCGTGTCGGTCATCAACACTTGCAGTTTTGCCGATTCTGGCCCGTTTCATTGACTACTACTCACTGGTTTGGGGTCCCTGAGACATTTCCATGATTGACGAACCCCAGGGTGCGTTTATGTATCGTTCATCAATAATCCTAGATTTGGCCGATTCTGGGCTCTTTCATGGACTATTACTCACCGTTTGGGGTCCCAAAGCGATTTCCATGGTTGTCGAACCCCAAGGTGTGCTTACATGTTGGTCGTCAAGACTCGCAGTTTGGCCCGGTTCTGGCCCGTTTCTTGGACTATTACTCGGTTTTAGGTTGCCAAAGTGATTTCCGCGATTGACGAACCTTGGGGTGCGTTTCCGTGTCGATCATCAACACTCACAATTTGGGCCGATTCTGGCCCATTTCGTTGGCTATTGATCACTGTTTTGGGGTCCCGG
>NW_021204153.1:0-1759 GCF_002162155.2 Triticum dicoccoides
GAGAGAGAGTTTTACCTCAGCTTACCTCGCAGCCCACCTGGCCCAACTCCAGTGGTCCAGCCGGCCCAGCCCACCTCCTCCCCCTTGTCCTCTTCCTCCTCTGCCAGGAGGACGAACAGAGGCGAGGCGTGGCGCGCGCCGACGCTGCCTCGGCCACCTCCTGCTTCCCCCTGGCCACCTCCTGCTTCCTCTCGTCGCCCTGGACCCCGTCCGCGACGCCACGCACCCCCCCCAGGCCTCTCACTCTCTCCCCGAGCTCCTCTCCTCCTCTGGCTCTCTCGCGCGCAGCCACCGAACACACCCGCCGCCGCCGACGAGCTTCCCCGTGGCCACCGGCCACCCCTAGCCTCGCCGATGCGCCCAGGAGCTCCCCCTCGACCCCTCCTTCCTCCCCACCGACCCATGGCCCTACGGACGTGCCATAACGCCGCCGGCATCGCCGTTTCCATCGCCGGCCGCCGAGGATGTTCACCGTCAATTCGCCACCATCGTCGCTTCCCCGAGCTCGCTGACCCTCCCTGCACGATCCCCGTGAGTCCCTGCTTCATTTCCCCCTAACCCCAAGCCCGATTACGAGCTCTAGCCGCCCCCTCTACCGGAGCCGAGACGCTCCGCCGCACGGACTCGTCGCCGGCGAAGCCCCGGTGACCAAATGGCCCCGCGCGTGCGTCCGTTGCACTCGCAACGACCCGTGGAGCAACGCTAGCGTGGCAGCTAGCTTGTTTGCAAGCTGCAGCGCTAACCCCGCACCCACCCGAGCTCCGGCCGCCGCCTCGGGCTCCATTCCGGCGAACCCCGGCCACCCCCGCACCTCCCGTTGGCCCCCCTAGATGCGCACGGGCACGGGCTACGTTCTGGTGCCCTTCGCACGTCCAGCCGCCGCCCGTAGCGCAACCCCGGTGAACTTCCGCCGCGTTTCGGGTCGCCGCCGGCCGAACTCCGGTGGCCAGTGACGTGGCGCTGTCATTAGCCACTAATGACGCGCTAACCAACCCCCTAGGCCACTGACAGCGGGCCCCACCCCTGGTCAAACCCCAGTCAGCGCTGGGTTTGACCGGGATTAGCTCCTGTGTCACTGACGTGTGGCCCCCACACGTCAGGTTTGACCGAGCCAGCCCAGTTGACCCTGCTGACGTCACTGTGACGTGGGGCTGACGCAATAAGTATTTTCTGGATTTAATATTATTCAGGAAATTTCAGAAAATGCCTAAAACTTCTAAAAATCATAGAAAATTAACCGTAACTCCAAATTAAATAATTTATATATGAAAAATTATCAGAAAAATTCAAGGAATCCATATGTACCATTTTCATGCATGTTAGAACAACTTATAGGTGCTGTTTAGCACAAATCATTTAAATGGCATTTGAATAATCACATATGGAGTTTAAATTTGAATCTTGTATTCAAACCAACTTCATTTAATCTATTGCTAGTTGCATTAGCTCAAAACACATTCATTTTGCCATGTCATGATCATGCATCATATTGTGCATTGCATTGATTGTGTTCCCTTCTGTGTTGCCGGTATTTGTCCCCTCTCGATAGACATGATACCGATGATGTGATCGTTGACACTGATGAAGACTCAATGTTATCTTCAGAAGTGCCAGGCAAGCAAAACCCCCTTGTTCATTCCGATACAATCCTACTCTCTCGCTCCTGCTCTCTTTTACTGCATTAGGACAACACCGATTCAACTGTTACTTGCTGCGGTAGCTGAACCCCTTTATCCTTTGCATGACCTGTCATTCCACA
>NW_021204154.1:0-1515 GCF_002162155.2 Triticum dicoccoides
ATCAGATTTGGCCCGTTGACTGGACGCTATGCTTTTGGGCCCACTTGCTAAAGGCCCATTTAGTAATTCGGCCTGATATTAGTTTCGGCCTATTAAGGGCCCATTTAACATTTCGGCCCTATATTAATTTCCGCCTGTTAAAAGCCCGTCATATAGTTGGGCCTAACTACGGCCCGGTTTGCATCCGGCCTGCTCGCAGCCGATATCTGATTGGGCCAAACAAGGAACGAGACAACTTTGGCCTATTAAAAGCCCGTGAATTGATTCGCACAATCATGGGCCGGGGTCCATTTCGGGCTGCCACTGGCCCGTGAGCTATTCGACACGTTTCAGGCCCAGCCTACTTCTCAGCCTCCTAAAAGCCCATTGAGTTTTCTTGCGAAAAAATGGCCGGGGGTTACTCGGCCTATTAAAGGCCCGAATCTACTAGTGGGCCAGTTTCACGGGGCCCATCATGCAGATCATACATCGCGATTGCATGACGGCCCGATTATGTACCGTAATTTTATGGTTTGGTCGGTTTACTGCGAAGACAGGATATATATACAGTAAAATAACTGCAGCATCGGGAATAATAAAAAACCTAGACTATACAATAAAGAAATTACGGCATATTACATCCATTGGGCATCAAAGTTCGCCACTATGATAATAAAGCACAAGCAGACAGCAGATTACATACACTGGGTATCAAAGATCGCCACCAGTGCAAATAAACACGCCAACAAAATAATATACAAAACCGACAACACTTCAATAGAGTTCAAGAAAGGTAAGCAGCTGAGCAAGATGATGAGACTGCGCTTGTTCAACACTTATATCTTCCTCTCTCTGAAAGATAAACAAGCAGACATATGACAGGTTTTGCACATAAAGTATCAGTGCTGACAATTCATCACATTTCTTACTGACGAATAAAGTGACACAGTTTAAAATTGCATTAACACAATATGGTATTGTTCAGGTCAAGACATGGTAGGAATTGACATTGTGAAGGAGTTGGCAGCTTCATGACACCACTGGATTACAGATAAAGAACTCATAAGTATCAATGGTTAGTGTGCTGTCAATTTATCCCATTTCAGATTGGCAAATAAAGAGGCAGTTTAAATAATAGTAGAATGATATGACATTGTTCATAGTTAAGACATTGCAGAATATGACATTGTGTTGTAGTGGGTAGGTTCACCACACCACTGGATTACGGATGAAGAACAGAAGCATACATGCAGTGCAAAAGAAGATCACTTGCTCTGTATAGTTTAATTTACATGGTATGAAGAAGGAACTTGGTTGTACAACTGAAAACATAAATTGAGAAGGCCAAACTTTTGTTTATGAACTACATAATAAACTTTAAACATGCAATTTGATGCAAACACCAAAAATAAACAGCTGTTGCAGTCATGCCTAACCAAATATACACAACAAAGTTTGAAGGCTTGAGAAGGACAAACTTACAATACTGGTGAAGACAGGCTCTATAAAGCCCTTGTCCATGCTGATGGGGGGGGG
>NW_021204155.1:0-1216 GCF_002162155.2 Triticum dicoccoides
ACCTTATTATTGGGCCAGGCCCATGTAATTTCGAAATACATAAGTATAGGCTATTTTTAGAGTCCGTATGTGTGGGGAAACAAGAGATAGGGTTGATTTCGGACCCCTCCACCAAGGGCCACGAAATTCCCCCCTCTTCCTCCATATATACAGCCCTTAGGGCATCGTTTAGACTTTGGGTTTTGTTTAGATTAAAAGTTCGCCATAGCTGCAACTTCGCGTACTTCGTTTGTGTTCAACGACCAGACAAAGGCGTCACAGAACCCCACCTTGATCAATAAAGCTTTCATCTTATATTCGCAATATCCAGATTGCAATCTTAGTTTCTTGCTTGTTCTTCGTTTGCTCGCAGGAAACAGACCCTCGTGGTCAGGTTGATCGTGCTCCGGCGTGGTCAATAACCACTCGGAGTTGGTTTAGCGATTGCTAAGGCGCGACGTCCTCACACGTTCGTAGTCGGATCGTCAAAGTCGACTTCCACCAAAGCGAAATCCACCATCTCATCGAAAGACGGGACACCTTTGCCTCTATCATTGAGTGTGTATGAAATCCTTTGTCAAATGTCTCAAAATCCTTCTTGAGCATTTACAGCTGTTATGCTGCCAAAATTTCGCTAGAAATTCTAATGCCTTTGCATTACGATTGTGCTTTCAGATGGCCACTCGCGACCTCAATCAAGTGGTTCGCCTGACTCGATGCCTAGATGTACCCGGCCATACTGCCAAGTTGGTCAGGGTAATGACTGAGGCTGGATATCGCTGGTATCCTGAGTACACGGTCGAAGAGCAATTCCGAGACTTTAATCAAAGCCAGTATCTCTGCACTGTCAGGATATTTCCATCTTATCCTGGATCCACCGAGCCTCTTCACTGCTCTTATGGACTCGGGGTTACCATTGAGATGGCTGTGCAGGACGCCGCCTACTCTATGATGACCATTATGCGAGTCAGATCTGGTCTATTTCGGGACTCTGATTTCCGGTATATGCCAGGATCACTTCCGGGAGCACAAGGGTATCTCCAGGCTATTTATGCTGACCCCACCCAGGAGGATTCACGGACTCGCACCACTGCTGAGATGCTCGAGGATAAGGACCGTGAAAATCGGGCCTTGAGGTTAGAGCTCTTCAATACCCGTGCTGACCACTGGGCCACTTTGACTCGGTTCGCACCGGCGGTGCAAGCTGGATATTCAGATATGCGCGATCTCTATCCTG
>NW_021204156.1:0-601 GCF_002162155.2 Triticum dicoccoides
CATCATCTTGCTGACGGCGCCCTTCATCTTCACCGTCAAGGTTCAGATAAGAAGAGATATCATCTTCTTCTTGTCCGGTCGGCACATATAGAATATCGCCGTTTATGATGCCGAACATATGTGCTTCACCGTCCGGATCATAGTTGTCCATAATCGGGTCAGCTCTATCGTCCGCCATTATGTCAGTCCTGAAAACATGTAGTAAAAACAAATTAATTAAGTGAAGAAGGGGGGCGATGGCGGTGGCGGTGGCGAAAGGGCGGTGGCAAAAGGAGGGGGCGAGGAAGGGGTGGGAGAGGGTGTCGCGGTAGAGCGCGAGACGGGGCGGCAGACGACGGCGTCACGGAGAGGGAGGCGAGGACAACACATTTATAACCCTCGTCGTCCCCTCTCGATCCCTAAAAAAACACCGCGCGCATCGCCGCCCCCCTCGCCGCCCCCTCTCCGTATATACGTTTTTTTTTGTTAATTATCAAATTTTACAGTTTTTTTTGTTAATTATCAAGTTTTAAGTTATTTACCGTTTTTGTTAAACTAATTAACTAGTTAAAATTAAAAAGAACAAAAAAAAATTCTCTCTCTCTCTCTCTCTCTCTCTCTC
>NW_021204157.1:0-1842 GCF_002162155.2 Triticum dicoccoides
CGTTTCTTGGACTATTACTCTGTTTTTGGGTCCAAGCGTGATTTCCATGATTTACGAACCCCGTGGTGCGTTTACGTGTCGGTCAATGACACTCACAATTTTGGCCAATTTCTGGCCTGTTTTGTGTACTATTACTCACCGTTTTGGCGTCCCAGAGCGATTTCCATTATTTACAATCCCCGGGTGCGTTTGCGTCTCTGTCGTCAACACTCACAGTTTTGGCCAATTCTGACGCAATTCGTGGACTATTACTCATCATTTAGGGGTCCCGAAGCGATTCCATAGTGGTTGAACCCTAAGGTCCGTTTACGTGTCGGTCATCAACACTCGCAGTTTTGGCTGATTCTGGCCCGTTTCATGGACTATTACTCACCGTTTTGGGGCCCTAAAGTGATCTTCACGGTTGTTTGACCCCATGGTGCGCTTACGTGTCGATCATCAACAAGCGCATTTTGGGACGATTTTGGCCCATTTCTTGCATTATTACTTAGTTTTGGGGTCCCGGAGTGATTTCCACGATTGACGAACTCCACGGTGCGTTTAAGTGTCGGTCATAAACACTCACAATTTTGGCCAATCCTCGTCCGTTTCGTGCACTATTACTCACCGTTTCGGCGTCCCAGAGAGATTTCCACGATTGACAATCCCCGGAGTGTGTTTGCGTGTCTGTCGTCAACATTCACAGTTTTGGCCAATTCTGACGAGATTCATGGGCTATTATTCACCATTTAGGGCTCCCGAAGCAATTTCCATAGTTGTGGAACCCCAAGGTGCGTTTAGGTGTCGGTCATCAACACTCACTGTTTTGGGGCCCCGGTGTGATTTCCACGATTAACGATCCCCGGGGTGCGTTTACATGTCGGTCATCAATACTAGTAGTTTTGGCCAATTCTGGCCCGTTTCGTGGACAATTACTCACTGTTTTGGGGCCCCGGAATGATTTCCACGATTAACGAACCCCCGGGTGCGCTTACATGTCGGTTATGAACACTCACAGTTTTGGCCAATTCTAACGCGTTTTGTGGACTTTTAGTCACCGTTTTCTGGGCCTGAAGTGATTTCCATAGTTGTTGAACCCCAAGGCGCACTTACGTGTTAGTCATCAACACTCACTGTTTTGGCTGATTCTGGCCTGTTTCAAGGACTATTACTCACTGTTTTGGCGCCCCGGAGTGATTTCCACGGTTAACGAACCGCAGGGTGCATTTACGTGTCGGTCATCAACACTCGCATTTTTGGCCGATTCTGGCCCGTTTCTTGGACTATTACTCTGTTTTTGGGTCCAAGCGTGATTTCCATGATTTACGAACCCCGTGGTGCGTTTACGTGTCGGTCAATGACACTCACAATTTTGGCCAATTTCTGGCCTGTTTTGTGTACTATTACTCACCGTTTTGGCGTCCCAGAGCGATTTCCATTATTTACAATCCCCGGGTGCGTTTGCGTCTCTGTCGTCAACACTCACAGTTTTGGCCAATTCTGACGCAATTCGTGGACTATTACTCATCATTTAGGGGTCCCGAAGCGATTCCATAGTGGTTGAACCCTAAGGTCCGTTTACGTGTCGGTCATCAACACTCGCAGTTTTGTCTGATTCTGGCCCGTTTCATGGACTATTACTCACCGTTTTGGGGCCCTAAAGTGATCTTCACGGTTGTTTGACCCCATGGTGCGCTTACGTGTCGATCATCAACAAGCGCATTTTGGGACGATTTTGGCCCATTTCTTGCATTATTACTTAGTTTTGGGGTCCCGGAGTGATTTCCACGATTGACGAACTCCACGGTGCGTTTAAGTGTCGGTCATAAACACTCACAATTTTGGCCAATTCTCGTCCGTTTC
>NW_021204158.1:0-2089 GCF_002162155.2 Triticum dicoccoides
GGGGGGGGGGGACACTCAATGTTTTCCCTTTAATGAGATGATGCCTCATGGACCGGGCATCTTAAGCGTGAGAGATGCATAATGCGGTATTGCGTTAAAGCGGGCGAAAGCTTCGCGTCCCAGCAGTGCTTGATAGCTACTTGAGAATGGGGCGATGTGGAAAGTTAGCTGTTCGCGACGGAAGTTATCGGGGGAGCCGAACATAACTTCTAGCCAGAGAGAACCCATGCAACGGGCATCCGGGCCTGGCGTTGCCCCTTGAAAGGAGGTTTTCCTATGGCGAATTTTTGTTGGGTCTATCCCCATGTTGCGGATTGTGTCCTGGTATAACAGGTTTAGACCACTGCCGCCGTCCATCAGAACATTTGTAAAATGGAGTCTGCCGATTATTGGATCTAATACCAAGGCAGTCTAGCCTGCGTTCCGGATACTTCCAGAGTAATCCTGATGGTCAAAGGTGATCAGTTTTAACAACCATTGGCGAGACTCCTTTGGGATAGGCCGTATGGCGCGTATTTCTGTTGGCGCCATTTTGTTCGTCACGTGAAGTAAGTTTACTGTTTTGACTTCTTGTGGGAAAACCTTTTGTTTCCTGGTGCTCTGCTTGTGGGGTTCATCGTCGTCCTCACTTGGTGTGTCGAGCCCCTTGTGTTCGGCGTTGAGTTTGCCGGATTGCTTCAAAACCCAACAATCTCTATGGGTATGGTTCGCAGGCTTCCCGGGAGTACTGTGTATTTGACATATCTTGTCCAAGATTTTGTTTAAGTTGGATAGCTCGTCCCTGTTATCCTTGAGGGGCGGCTTTCTCTGATTCTACCGCAAGCTTTTGAATCCGGCGTTGACCGCCGTGCTCTTTGGGTTGTTTCTCTTATTCCGGCGCTGGTCCTTGTTGCGTCAGGGTTTTTCGTTTCCATCCCTAACTTCAGATGTACTTGGGTCGCTGGTGCTACATCTTGCCAACCAGCTATCCTCTCCTGCACAAAAGTGGGTCATGAGGCTTGTTAATGCGGCTATTGTTCTTGGCTTTTCTTGGCCGAGGTGTCTGGCGAGCCATTCGTCTCGAACGTTATGCTTAAAAGCTGCTAGGGCTTCGGCGTCCGGACAATCGACTATCTGATTCTTTTTAGTAAGAAATCTGTTCCAGAATTTCTGGGCTGACTCTCCGGGCTGTTGAGTTATGTGACTGAGATCGTCTGCGTCCGGAGGGCGGACATAGGTCCCTTGAAAATTTGCCTAGAAAGCATCCTCAAGCTCTTCCCAACTTCCAATGGTGTTTTCGGGAAGGCTTTTGAGCCAATGCCGGGCTGGCCCTTTAAGCTTGAGGGGTAAGTATTTTATGGCATGGAGGTCATCTCCTCTGGCCATGTGTATGTGGAGGATATAATCCTCGATCCAGACCCCAAGGTCTGCTGTTCCATCGTACGCCTCTATGTTTACGGGCTTGAATCCCGCTGGAAACTCATGGTCTAGCACCTCATCGGTGAAACATAGGGGGTGTGCGGCACCCTTGTATTTGGGTGTGCCGTGATGTTCGGATATTTGTTGTGTTGCATTGCTTACTAGAGCTTGCTTTCTTGGCCCGTAGATAGATCTGGCTGGGCCATCTTTTTGATGCGGATCCTTTGGTGGATCGCGTGCCGGCTTGTGTGCGTCGCCGCTTTCCGCTCCATGCTGGCCATGCGGTCGTCTATCCGACCGGGTGGCTTTCCTATTTTTTGACTGCGGGGGTTCTAAGGCCTCCTCGTCAAATTCAGGCAGTAGCTTTCGCTTTGGATAGCTTTTTGTGCGGCGATTGCCGCCATATTTGTCTGCGGTGTTGCGTACTTTGCTCCATCTGATTCTGAGTGCTTCTTCCGTAGTTTTGAGCTTCCGCTTCTGCTTTTTCAGGCTACGCGCAGTAGCGACGAGCCCTTCGTGGAGGTTCTTCTGCTCCATGAGCTTATCCGGCGTAAGGTCGTCCGGACTGTTGTTTTCACCAAGGACGGGGTGTTCGGTTTGTTTATCCAAGTTTCCCTGTTCGGACGGTTGCTCGAAGGCATGTTCGTCGTCCGCCGTCTCATCCTGCTCTATGGCTGGGTCTGTATGGCTG
>NW_021204159.1:0-1214 GCF_002162155.2 Triticum dicoccoides
TATCCAGAAATTCTATATCATTTCCAATCAGTAATATGTCATCCACATATAATATCAGAAATGCTACAGAGCTCCCACTCACTTTCTTGTAAATACAGGCTTCTCCGAAAGTCTGTATAAAACCAAATGCTTTGATCACACTATCAAAACGTTTATTCCAACTCCGAGAGGCTTGCACCAGTCCATAAATGGATCGCTGGAGCTTGCACACTTTGTTAGCTTCCTTTGGATCGACAAAACCTTCTGGTTGCATCATATACAACTCTTCTTCCAGAAATCCATTCAGGAATGCAGTTTTGACATCCATCTGCCAAATTTCATAATCATAAAATGCGGCAATTGCTAACATGATTCGGACAGACTTAAGCATCGCTACGGGTGAGAAGGTCTCATCGTAGTCAATCCCTTGAACTTGCCGAAAACCTTTTGTGACAAGTCGAGCTTTGTAGATAGTAACATTACCATCAGCGTCAGTCTTCTTCTTGAAGATCCATTTATTCTCAATTGCTTGCCGATCATTGGGCAAGTCAACCAAAGTCCACACTTTGTTCTCATACATGGATCCCATCTCAGATTTCATGGCTTCAAGCCACTTTGCGGAATCTGGGCTCACCATCGCTTCTTCATAGTTCGTAGGTTCATCATGATCTAGTAGCATGACCTCCAGAACAGGATTACCGTACCACTCTGGTGCGGATCTTACTCTGGTTGATCTACGAGGTTCAGCAGTATCTTGATCTGAAGTTTCATGATCATTATCATTGGCTTCCTCACTAACTGGTGTAGGTGTCACTGAAACAGTTTTCTGTGATGAACTACTTTCCAGTAAGGGAGTAGGTACAGTTACCTCGTCAAGTTCTACTTTCCTCCCACTCACTTCTTTCGAGAGAAACTCCTTCTCTAGAAATGATCCATTCTTAGCAACGAATGTCTTGCCTTCGGATCTGTGATAGAAGGTGTACCCAACAGTTTCCTTTGGGTATCCTATGAAGACACATTTCTCCGATTTGGGTTCGAGCTTATCAGGTTGAAGCTTTTTCACATAAGCATCGCAGCCCCAAACTTTAAGAAACGACAACTTTGGTTTCTTGCCAAACCACAGTTCATAAGGCGTCGTCTCAACGGATTTTGATGGTGCCCTATTTAACGTGAATGCGGCCGTCTCTAAAGCATATCCCCAAAAAGATAGCGGTAAATCAGTAAGAGACATCATA
>NW_021204160.1:0-1185 GCF_002162155.2 Triticum dicoccoides
CAGAGGAGACGAAGGAGATTATGCGTCAAGTACAAGAGCTTCTCGACAAAGGTTATATACGCGAATCCCTTAGTCCTTGTGCTGTTCCTATTATTCTAGTGCCGAAAAAGGATGGTACATCACGTATGTGTGTTGATTGTAGAGGCATTAATAATATTACTATTCGTTATCGTCATCCTATTCCTAGGCTAGATGATATGCTTGATGAATTGAGTGGCTCTACAATATTCTCCAAAGTTGATTTGCGTAGTGGCTACCATCAAATTCGTATGAAATTGGGAGATGAATGGAAAACAACATTTAAAACTAAGTTTGGATTATATGAGTGGTTAGTCATGCCTTTTGGGTTAACTAATGCACCTAGTACTTTCATGAGAGTAATGAATGAAGTTTTACGTGCTTTCATTGGATGATTTGTGGTAGTTTACTTTGATGACATATTGATTTATAGCAGATCTTTGGAAGAACATTTGGAACATTTACGTGCTGTTTTTATTGCTCTACGTGATGCACGTTTGTTTGGTAACCTTGGGAAGTGCACCTTTTGCACCGACCGAGTATCTTTTCTTGGCTATGTTGTTACTCCACAGGGAATTGAAGTTGACAAAGCCAAGATTGAAGCTATTGAGAGTTGGCCGCAGCCCAAAACGGTCACACACGTGAGGAGTTTTCTTGGCCTCGCTGGATTCTATAGGCGTTTTGTGAGAGATTTCAGCACCATTGCTGCACCTCTCAAAGAGCTTACAAAGAAAGATGTGCCTTTTCTTTGGGGTACCGCACAGGAAGAAGCCTTCTCGGTATTGAAAGATAAGTTGACACATGCTCCTTTACTCCAACTTCCTGATTTTAATAAGACTTTTGAGCTTGAATGTGATGCTAGTGGAATTGGATTAGGAGGTGTGTTATTACAAGATGGCAAACCCGTTGCATACTTTTCTGAAAAATTGAGTGGGCCTAGTCTGAATTATTCTACTTATGATAAAGAATTATATGCTCTTGTTCGGACTTTAGAAACATGGCAACATTATTTATGGCCCAAAGAATTTGTTATACATTCTGATCATGAATCTTTGAAACATATTAAAAGTCAAGCTAAACTGAATCGTAGACATGCTAAATGGGTTGAATTCATTGAGACTTTCCCTTATGTCATTAAACACAAGAAGGGAAAAGAAAATGTTATTG
>NW_021204161.1:0-1497 GCF_002162155.2 Triticum dicoccoides
CTCCCCGAGCTCCTCTCCTCCTCTGGCTCTCTCGCGCGCAGCCACCGAACACACCCGCCGCCGCCGACGAGCTCTCTCGTGGCCACCGGCCACCCCTAGCCTCTCCGACACACCCACGAGCTCCGCCTCGACCCCCTCCTTCCTCCCCACCGACCCACGGCCCTCCGGAAGCCCTGCAACGCCGCCACCATCGCCGTTCCGTCGCCGGCCACCGAAGCTCCCCTCCGTCGATTCGCCGGACCCCGTGCCTCCCCTGCCTCGCCAGCAGCACCAGAAGAACCGCGGTGAGCCCTCGACCCGATTTCCCCTCTCCCCGTGCCCCACCTCCCTCTCTAGCTAGCCCCACCACTTTGCCCGAGAATCTCTCGCCGCCGGCCATGGCGTGGCCGTGGCCACAGCCACCCCAGCTCGTATCCGAGGCCACTGTCGTGCTCACCGTGATCTCAGGAGTCCGTAGCACGCCCCAGCTCCTCCTGCCGTGCTCCCTAACCCCGACCCCGAGATTGCCCGAACTCCGGCAGCCGCAAAAGAGGTCGCCGCCAGCAGCTCCGGCCACCCCAGCCTCCGCCACCGCCACCGTTGGATGCGCCACTCCACCCTCTCCCCGTAGCTGCTTCCTGCGCGCCAAAAGAGCCCCTGTAGTTGGTTTCCGACGCGCACCACCGCGTCTGGCCTCGCCGGCGTCAAGCCGCCGGTGGGTCTGACCACGTTGACCACGGCGGGACCCCCCCCCTCTCTGGGTCGATGACAGGTGGGGCCAGCCCCCCCTGTTAATTAGTTTAACTATTTTATCTTAACTACCCCCTCTGCTGACACTGACAGGTGGGCCCCCGCCATCAGGTGATTAGCTTAAGCTAATCACCACCTAATCTAACCCCAGAGCCACTGGCATGTGGGCCCTAGTGCCCTAATCTTTAATTAAATTAAACTAACCCCCCTGTCTAACCTGTGTCACTGACGTGTGGCCCCCACACGTCAGGTTTGACCCGGGGCAGCCCTGTTGACTTGCTGATACAAGCATGACGCAGTGCTGATGTCATAACTCATTTTCTGGATTTAATTTAATTCTGAAATTCCAGAAAATTGTATAAACTTCAATAATTCATAGAAAATTAACCGTAACTCCAAATTAAATAATTTATATATGAAAAATTATCAGAAAAATTCAAGGAATCCATCTGTACCATTTTCATGCATGTTAGAACAACTTATAGGTGCTGTTTAGCACAAATCAATTAAAGGGCATTTATTTAATCACATATGGAGTTTGAATTTGAATTTTATATTCAAACCAACTTCATTTAATCTGGTTTTAGTTGCATTAGCCCAAAACACATTCATTTTGCCATGTCATGATCATGCATCATATTGTGCATTGCATTGATTGTGTTCCCTTCTGTGTTGCCGGTATTTGTCCCCTCCCGATAGACGTGATACCGATGATGTGATCGTTGACACTGATGAAGACTCAATGTTATCTTCAGAAGTGCCAGGCAA
>NW_021204162.1:0-1853 GCF_002162155.2 Triticum dicoccoides
AATGTCATTAGATAAAGGAGTAAAAAGAGCCTTACGTTCCAACCCACAAACAATTCCCCTACATATAACTAAAGAATTTCTAGACTCAACATCGACCAGTTTGGCTTGGAGAACCTACAGGCAGTCCGGTAACACCTCATATCACTTTGCGGCCTCACGCACGGTATCCCCACGGGTGTCGCCTTACCTTTGCCCGGGACCGTTTGCGCCTTTCGGCTCACGTATATGATAGTGTCGCTAGCATCCATATGATAAGGAGCCCGGGCTGACATGACTAGTCGTAAACCCAAAGTGGCACAGACTTACAGGGACAGGCATCCATGACCCAGCTTCGAACGTGTCGGTCATCAGCAAGTGGGCCCGGGCTGTAGCACTGGGCTAGCAGGACTCCGGTAAACCAGGCTGTAGCGGGCTAACAGGACTCCGGTACTCAATGCGTGACATTTCCCCGAAGGGACAGACACCGGAACGAAGAAGGACACATGCCGGCCAGCCTAAGTGTTCCAGAGCAGTAGCAAGCTACCATGGCTCAGCGGTAACACTAGGAGACATTTCCCGGTAAGAGAGGCTACTAAAGATGAACAACTAGATAGTCAGATCCCACACATACCAAGCATTTCAATTATACACACAATATGCTCGATATGTGCAAATACAACAAGGGATCACAACATGACTCTACGACACAAATACTTTATTTAAGGCTCAGAGAACCATACATAACATACACAAGGTACGGGTCTCACGACCCAGCATTCAAGTCATACAGTCATACAAACCAGCAGCGGAAGTAACTTGTCTGAGTACAGACAACTAGAAAGATAAAAGAGGCTTGGAAAGCCTAGCTATACTACGTGGTCCTTCACAAGCTCAGGATCACCACCTGGGCCTTAGCCTACTCATTGATGTCAACGTCTACGTAGAACCCATCAGAAGGGGTTGTAGCGTCTTCTGTAAAAATGTAAATTATAGCAACATGAGTACAAAGGTACTCAGCAAGACTTACATCAGATCCTACATACATGCATATTATCAAGAAGGGTTGGTGGAGTTATTGCAGCAAGCCAGCTTTGACTCTTGGCTAGGCTAACCTACGAGACTCCAACTTGAAATGGTTTTGCGCACACGAGTCCATTACTCACCACTTCAATACACTACCGAGGATCCACCTCCGTCTCCCTACGGAAGAGCCATCCTCGGCACTCACACTTATCTTGAGGCTTTTAGCAGTCTCCATTTACTTGTCTATGAACTGTATAGGCAACCAAGTAGTCCTTTACCGCGGACGCGGCTATTCGAATAGATCATGATAACCCTGCAGGGGTGTACTTCTTCATACATGTTTCCACCACTTAGCGTCTCCACACGACATGTGCTCGGCAGACTTCAAGCGAAAGCCGACGTGGGTGTAGACCACGACCTACCTAAACACTTAAGCCTCTAGTCCAGGTTTATCGCCTATCCAGGTTCCATCCGCAGGGAGTCCGGCCGAGGTTTCCCATACGGCCCCGAACGATGTGAACAGGGTTCCCGAGATACCTAACGGGTATTCGGTACACCCGGCCACGTACCTACCGCATCACAGCCCACCCCTACGGTCAGCGCTGTCCACGGCCTCCAGTAGGCTACAAACACCAGAAACTACTTGCAACTCCTGGACAGAGAGCTAGGGTGAATAAGAAGTCGAGTGGGGTCATATTTCAGGGCCCAATGCATGGTAGTAGCTGTATCTTAAATCACACATACAGATCTCAGTGCTTAAGGTCGGCTTCAATGAAACAACCCACCATGTACTCCTACATGGCCTCTCATCGATACCTTTACCAAATCGTGTTCACCACACCACTCTCATT
>NW_021204163.1:0-939 GCF_002162155.2 Triticum dicoccoides
GGCTCGCTTCACCAACGGCCAACAGGCAACGCCGGAGCCCTGTCACCACGAACCGGCTCCACCGTCGCGTGTGCTGGTTGTAACTTTGCGGCTGAGCGGTTGCAGTAAAAAAAGCTGCCCGCGTGGGATACACTTCTAGCACCGCCAGGTCACCGGTGCAGCAAGAAAAACGATGGCCGACGAGTTGCAACCAGCGACATTTTCAAAAACTGGAAACGGCAATTTAGAACGATACAACCAGCTGAAACGAAAGTTGCAACCGGCGTTTTCAAAAGCTACTACCGGCGATAAAAAATGATGCAACGAGCTAAGCTGGAAACCGGCGATTAAAAATGCTGGAACTGGTGTTTGGAAAAGATGCAATCGGCTTGTTGAAAAGCTGCAACCGGCGATTTGGAAAGCTACTACGGTGATCAAAAAAGATGCAAACGAGTTGAACAGAAGCTGGAACCGGTGATTAAAAATGCTGGAACTGGTGATTGGAAAAGATGCAACCAGCTTGTAAAAAGCTGCAACCATTGATTTGAACTGGTACTGTAGAGATTTAATTGGAGCCGGGGGTCGCCGGAGATGCAAAGGACATGGCCGTGGGTTGCAGCATGGCCGGTTGTAGCAAATTTTGACACTGGCTGTAGCAAAAAATCGATGATGACCGTGGTGACCGGCGAGCCCTGGTGCTCCACCAACAGGAGATTGTAGCTCCCGACGTTGCCGGTTGCAGCTCCCCACGACGAGGTTGCAACTTCTGGCGCAAGTAGTCCTCGCAGCCGGCGGCCGTGGGCGTCGCCGTTGCAGCTCACCGTGCAGTGGCCGTGGTCGTTGTTCCAGGAAGCTGCCATCCTCATCGTAGCTCGGCGCGGCAAAGGAGGCTTGGGCGGCCGCGCTCAAGGGAGGGAGCAAGGAGGGATGGAGGGAGGGAGCTGGGGAGGTGGAGATGGA
>NW_021204164.1:0-1936 GCF_002162155.2 Triticum dicoccoides
AACAAAATAACTATCATGTGAGGCATAATCCAATTGAAAACTAAAATCATGATGACAAGTTTCATGGATATCATTATTCTTTATAGCATACAAGTCATCACAATAATCATCATAGATAGCAACTTTGTTCTCATAATCAATTGGAACCTCTTCCAGAATAGTGAATTCATCACAAAATAAAAGTCATGACCTCTCCAAATCTACTTTCATCAATATAATCATCATAAATAGGAGGCATGCTTTCATCATAATAAATTTGCTCATCAAAACTTGGGGGACAAAAAATATCATCTTCATCACACATAGCTTCCCCAAGCTTGTGGCTTTGCATATCATTAGCATCATGGATATTCAAGGAATTCATACTAACAACATTGCAAGCATGCTCATCATTCAAATATTTAGTGCCAAACATTTTAATGCATTCTTCTTATAACACTTTGGCACAATTATCAGACTCCTTATTTTCATGAAAGATATTAAAAATATGAAGCATATGAGGTACCCTTAACTCCATTTTTTGTAATTTTCTTTTATAAACTAAACTAGTGATAAAACAAGAAACAAAAAGATTCGATTGCAAGATCTAAAGATATACCTTCAAGCACTCACCTCCCTGGCAACGGCGCCAGAAAAGAGCTTTACGTCTACTACACAACCTTCTTCGTGTAGACGTTGTTGGGCCTCCAAGTGCAGAGGTTTGTAGGACAGTAGCAAATTTCCCTCAAGTGGATGACCTAAGGTTTATCAATCCGTAGGAGGCGTAGGATGAAGATGGTCTCTCTCAAGCAACCCTACAACCAAATAACAAAGAGTCTCTTGTGTCCCCAACACACCCTACAATGGTAAATTGTATAGGTGCACTAGTTCGGCGAAGAGATGGTGATACAAGTGCAATATGGATAGTAGATAATAGTTTTTGTACTCTGAAAATATAAAAATAGTAAGGTAACTAATGATAAAAGTGAGTACAAACGGTATTGCAATGTGTCGAAACAAGGCCTAGGGTTCATACTTTCACTAGTGCAAGTCCTCTCGACAATAATAACATAATTGGATCACATAACTATCCCTCAACATGCAACAAAGAGTCACTCCAAAGTCACTAATAGCGGAGAACGAACGAAGAGATTATGGTAGGGTACGAAACCACCTCAAAGTTATTCTTTCTAATCAATTCGTTGGGCTATTCCTATAAGTGTCACAAACAGCCCTAGAGTTCGTACTAGAATAACACCTTAAGACACAAATCAACCAAAACCCTAATGTCACCTAGATACTCCAATGTCTCCTCAAGATCGTACCACCTCAAGAACATGAGAGAGAGAGAGAGATCAAACACATAGCTACTGGTACATACCCTCAGCCCCGAGGGAGAACTACTCCCTCCTCGTCATGGAGAGCACCGGGATGATGAAGATGGCCACAGGAGAGGGATTCCCCCTCCGGCAGGGTGCCAGAACGGGTCTAGATTGGCTTTCGGTGGCTACGAAGGCTTCTGGTGGCGGAACTCCCGATCTATTGTGTTCCCCGATAGTTTTAGGGTATATGGATATATATAGGCGGAAGAAATACATCAGGGGAGCCACAAGGGGCCCACAAGGGTGGAGGGCGCACCTAGGGGGGTGGGCGCGCCACCGTGCCTCGTGCCTTCATCGTTGCTTCCCTTACGTACACTCCAAGTCTTCTGGGTTGCTTCCGTTCCAAAAATAAGTTCCATGAAGTTTCAGGTCAATTGGACTCCGTTTGATTTTCCTTTTCTGTGATACTCTAAAACAAGGGAAAAACAGAAACTGGCACTGGGCTCTAGGTTAATAGGTTAGTCCCAAAAATCATATAAAATATCATATAAATGATATAAAACATCCAAGGTTGATAATATAATAGCATGGAACAATCAAAAATTATAGATACGTTGGAGACGTATCAATGACCC
>NW_021204165.1:0-1254 GCF_002162155.2 Triticum dicoccoides
AGGTAGCGGTGAGAGGCCATGTAGGAGTACATGGTGGGTTGTCTCATTGAAGCCGTCCTCAGGAACTGAGTTCTGTGTTTGTGATCCATGATTCAGCTACTACCATACATTGGGCCCTGAAATATGACCCCGCTCGACTTCTTATTCACCCTTGTCCTCTGTCCAGGAGTTGCAAGTAGTTTCTGGTGTTTGTAGTATGCTGGAGGCCGTGGACAGCGCTGACCGTAGGGGTGGGCTGTGATGCGGTAGGCACGTGGCCGGGTATACCGGGCGCCCGTTTGGTGTCACGGAACCCTGTTCACATCGTTTGGGGCTGTGAGCGAAACTCCGGCCGGATCTCCTCATGGATGGAACCCGAATAGGCGATAAACCTGGACTAGAGACTTAGGTGTTTAGGTAGGTCATGGTCTACACCCACGTCGGCTTTCGCTTGAAGTCTGTCGAGCACATGTCGTGTGCAGACGCTAAGTGGTGGAAACATGTATGAAGAAGTACACCCCTGCAGGGTTAACATCATCTATTCGAATAGCCGTGTCCGCGGTAAAGGACTTCTGGGTTGCTTATATCAGTTCATAGACAAGTGAAAGTGGATACTCTAAAATACGCAAGATAAGCGTGACTGCTATGGATGGCGTTCTCGTAGGGAGACGGGAGCGGATCCATAGTGGTGTATTGATATGGTGAATATGTGGACTCGTGTGCGCCACCTCAAAAGAGTTACTTGCAGTCGTAGTTCAGGATAGCCACCGAGTCAAAGCTGGCTTGATGCAGTCAAACTCCACCATCCCCTTTGTTGATAATGATGCATATGTAGATAGTTCTGATGTAAGTCTTGCTGGGTACATTTGTACTCACGTTTGCCTATTTTATGTTTTTGCAGAGAGACTTCAGTCTCACTAGTAGTTCCGCTTGGACTTCGACGTTTAGCTTGTTACCTCAGCTACGATCTTGTGCCCTCGGCAGGATTGGTAGATAGTCAGGCTTCTCAGCCTTTTTCATTTATAGATGTCTGTACTCAGACATGTTAAGCTTCCGCATGTGCTTTGACTTGTATGCTCTGATTGTTGGGTCATGAGACTCATGTTGTAATATCTCGCTCCTCGGAGCCTATTGAATAAACTACTGAGTCGTAGAGTCATTTTGTGATGCCATGTTGTATTGCACATATCGAGCATATTGTGTGTGTGTTATTGAAATGCTTGGTATGTGTGGGATCTGACTATCTAGTTGTTTATCTTTAGTAGCCTCTCTTAC
>NW_021204166.1:0-770 GCF_002162155.2 Triticum dicoccoides
TCCCTCGCCCACCGCGCCGCCTCTCGCCCCCGCCCTCAACGCCGCCGGCCGGCCTCGCTGCCCTCAACGCCGCCGGCTGGCCTCGCCGCCCTCAACGCCGCGCCGCCCCCCAATCCATCCTCGGGCCGCCGGCCTCGCCGCCCTCAACTGCTCAGAGAGCGATGATCGAGAGAGAGAGAGAGCAGAGAGAGAGAGAGAGAGCAGAGAGCAGAGAGAGAGAGAGAGAGAGAGAGAATTTTTTTTTGTTCTTTTTAATTTTAACTAGTTAATTAGTTTAACAAAAACGGTAAATAACTTAAAACTTGATAATTAACAAAAAAACCGTAAAATTTGATAATTAACAAAAAAGACGTATATACGGAGAGGGGGCGGCGAGGGGGGCGGCGATGCGCGCGGTGTTTTTTTAGGGATCGAGAGGGGACGGCGAGGGTTATAAATGTGTTGTCCTCGCCTCCCTCTCCGTGACGCCGTCGTCTGCCGCCCCGTCTCGCGCTCTACCGCGACACCCTCTCCCACCCCTTCCTCGCCCCCTCCTTTTGCCACCGCCCTTTCGCCACCGCCACCGCCATCGCCCCCCTTCTTCACTTAATTAATTTGTTTTTACTACATGTTTTCAGGACTGACATAATGGCGGACGATAGAGCTGACCCGATTATGGACAACTATGATCCGGACGGTGAAGCACATATGTTCGGCATCATAAACGGCGATATTCTATATGTGCCGACCGGACAAGAAGAAGATGATATCTCTTCTTATCTGAACCTTGA
>NW_021204167.1:0-785 GCF_002162155.2 Triticum dicoccoides
GAGGTAGCCGAGCTACTGGGCACGCCGAGGGTCGAGGGGGAGGCTCTGGGTGCGGCAACGGCGAGCGGCGGCGATGAGCTCCGCTCGGGCTGCGCGAGAGAGAGAGCAGAGGAGGGGGAAGGGGTCGAGAGAGAGTGCGAGGGGGTTCCAGGGGGTGGCGTGGAGCTGCGGGAGACGTCCAGGAGAGGAGGAGGCAGCCAGGCAGGGAGGAGGTGGCCGGGGCGCGTGGCCGCGCGCGCCACCGAGCAGCTTCGGGGCGAGGGGGAGGAAGACGACAGGGGGAGAAGCGGCGGTGGGCTAGGCCGGCTGGAGGAGCTGGGCCAGGTGGGCTGAGGTGAGCACCAGGTAGTCCTCTGCTCTTTCTATTTTTGTTTTTATTTATCTATTTTGTTCTGTGTTGTTTTAGTTTAGTAATATACTAAACCATTTTATAAAATCCTGAAAATAGTTATGTGGCTAGAACTAAAATATACCAAACCACATAAAATGTTCCAGTAATTATTGGACATATATTATTTATATATCAAATATATATCCAATGCAAATAGCTATTTATTTAATTCAAAGGCCCAAAATAATTAACTCTGAGATACCAAAAATATTGTTTTGAGTTTTACCTCTTTGCAATATTTTCAGAGACTAAGAGGAACATTTTCTTGGACTTCTTTGAGGAGATTTTAATGTTGATCATTTTTAGAAGGTTTCTGAGGCTTTGAAAATTCCTCAATTCAAATTTCATTTGAATTAAAACATGATGCTCACATGAGGTCTAGCCTAGTGCATAA
>NW_021204168.1:0-922 GCF_002162155.2 Triticum dicoccoides
TAATGGATATGTGTTGGAGCATCACCCCGCCGACATGGAGGCAGACCTGTGGCAGTTTCTTACAAAGCAGGAACTCAAAAGTGATATTCTATTTCCTTACCATTTTGGGTGAGTGTTTCTGTCTTGAGCACATTCTCTTTTGTTTACTCCATGCATGGTATGTGGCCGGCTAATCGATGAGTTATGCATGACGTACTGTGCATGTATCGTGTCCGCAGGTTCCACTGGATTCTGCTAGTAATTAAAGTTGACACCTCAGAATGTCTCGTCCACGACTCTCTGAATAAGGATCCAAAGCTTTGGGGCGGCATGAGAAGAATGCTGCAGAAGTAATTATTTTCATTCATTTGCGCTCTATATCGATCGGCCTATTTCGTTCATTTCCTAATATCAAGTAACTAATAACTCTCTTGTTCATTTAATTTTCTTTGCCTCGTAGGGTTTGGAGACAGTTCGTAGATACAAAGGTCGGTGAATTCAAAAAAGAGCTAGAATTCAAAAGGACAAAGGCTAAGAATGGTGAGGATATTCAGCCAGCGGGGACCAATCTATGTGCATACTATGTCTGTGAGATGATCCGGAGATACACCTCTGAGCGGCGGGTTCCGAGTGATACCAATGCTCAGAGGAATAACCTCCGGATGATGCTTAGTCCAGAAGCTCGCTTCCGACCACTTCAAGAGGAACTAGCTGGATGGTTCAGGAGGGAAGTCCTCCATCCTAAAGGAGAACACCATTACGAGGACGTAGAACTTTATATGCATTAAATTATGTATGGAAACTTGTTCAAAATTGTATATGGTCATCCGATGATATTGAATATATATTGTATATTCCTCTTGAATTCTTTTTGGTTCTAATTTCAAATTTGTTTGAAATTGTACATTCATATGCATGTATGTAGTACCGTAGAATATGTGAA
>NW_021204169.1:0-2324 GCF_002162155.2 Triticum dicoccoides
CACATGAGGATTTGCCGGACTTGTTGCTTGTTGTTCCGGCCTCATTTAAACTTGCCTAGATAGGTAGTTTTACTATGCTCCACCTCTTGCCATGTTTAACAACATTTAATATTGTTGGGTACCTAAACGAGAGAGAACTAAATAAGTCACGTGGTGTTCCGTCAATATGCAACTCGTTGCATATTGAGCTCCACTTAATTTGTAGGATTGTTTGTGCATTTTGCCATGCCATGCCTCTTTAAACCGGACATGCATCATACTTGGTTGTGCATCATGCCATGTTTATGTGATGGTTGTTTACTATGTTGTTTGCTTCTTTCCGGTGTTGCTTCTTCGGGTTAGTTTTGATAATGTCGCGTTTGTGAGGGGTTCGTTCGACTACGTCCGTTTGCCTTCTTCATGGACTTGTTCATCTTCCTTGTGGGATCTCAGGCAAGATGACCATACCCTCGAAATCACTTCTATCTTTGATTGCTAGTTGCTCGCTCTTTTGCTATGCTGTGATACCTACCACTTGCTGTATCATGCCTCCCATATTGCCATGTCAAGCCTCTAACCCACCTTTCCTAGCAAACCGTTGTTTGACTATGTTACCACTTTGCTCAGCCCCTCTTATAGCGTTGCTAGTTGCAGGTGAAGCTGAAGTTTGTTCCATGTTGGGACATGGATATGTTGGGATATCACAATATCTCTTATTTAATTAATGCATCTATATACTTGGTAAAGGGTGGAAGGCTCGGCCTTATGCCTGGTGTTTTGTTCCACTCTTGCCGCCCTAGTTTCCGTCATACCGGTATTATGTTCCTTGATTTTGCGTCCCTTACGCGGTTGGGTGTTATGGGAATCCCTTGACAGTTCGCTTTGAATAAAACTCCTCCAGCAAGGCCCAACCTTGGTTTTACCATTTGCCTCACCACCACCTACTTTTCCCTTGGGAGTCGTGCTCTCGAGGGTCATCTTTATTTTAACCCCTCGGGCCAGTGCTTCTCTAAGTGTTGGTCCGAACTAGAGTCCTTTGCAGCGCCACCTTAGGGAAACTTGAGGGATGGTTTTAGTTGTACGGAGCGCTCATTCGGTGTCGCCCTGAGAACAAGATATGTGCAGCTCCTATCGGGATGTCGGCACATCGGGCGGTCTTGCTGGTCTTATTTTACCATTGTCGAAATGTCTTGTAACCGGGATTCCAAGACTGATCGGGTCTTTCTGGGAGAAGGAATATCCTTCGTTGACCGTGAGAGCTTGTGATGGGCTAAGTTGGGACACCCCCGTAGGGTTTCGAACTTTCGAAAGCCGTGCCCGTGGTTATGGGCAGATGGGAATTTGTTAATGTCCGGTGGTAGAGAACTTGACACTTAACTTAATTAAAATGCATCAACCGCATGTGTAGCCGTGATGGTCTCTTTCCGGCGGAGTCCGGGAAGTGAACACGGTCCTTGTGTTATGCTTGGACGTAAGTAGTTTCAGGATCACTTCTTGATCACTTCTAGTTCACGACCGTTGCTTTGTTTCTCTTCTCGCTCTTATTTGCATATGTTAGCCACCATATATGCTTAGTGCTTGCTGCAGCTCCACCTCACTACCGCTTTCCTATCCATAAGCTTAAATAGTCTTGATCTCGCGGGTGTGAGATTGCTGAGTCCTCGTGGCTCACAGATACTTCCAAACAGTTGTAGGTGCCGACGATAGTAGTGCAGGTGACGCAACCCAGCTCAAGTGGGAGCTCGATGAAGATCTTGTTCGTTGTGTTGTTTTGTTTCCCGTTGATCAGTAGTGGAGCCCAGTTGGGACGATCGGGGATCTAGCATTTGGGGTGGTCTTTCTTTATTTTGGTTCCGTAGTCGGACCTTGATTGTATTCTGGATGATGTATGTTATATTTATGTATTGTGTGAAGTGGCGATTGTAAGCCAACTCTTTATCCATTTCTTATTCAGTACATGAGATTGTGTGAAGATTACCCCTCTTGCGACATGCCTACCATGCGGCTATGCCTCTAAGTCGTGCCCCGACACGTGGGAGATATAGCTGCATTATGGGTGTTACACCTCGTCATGTCCCCGATCTCATTCGGACTCCGAACAAACTTCGGTCATCAAATCACATAACTCATAATACAAATCGTCACAGAACGTTAAGCGTGCGGACCCTATGGGTTCGAGAACTATGTAGACATGACCGAGGCTCATCTCCGGTCAATAACCAATAGCGGAACCTGGATGCTCATATTGGCTTCTACATATTCTATGAAGATCTTTATCGATCAAACCGCATAACAACATACGTTGTTCCCTTTGTCATCGGTATGTTACTTGCCCGAGATTCGAT
>NW_021204170.1:0-942 GCF_002162155.2 Triticum dicoccoides
TCTCGCGGAGCTTGTGGACCATAGGGGCTAGGATGAGGCCTTGGACCAACAAACGGTGGCCTGCGGGGACCGCGAGGTGGGGTGATGCCTCCTACATCACGCCAAACCATCACGTCTGGCAGAGCGGATCTCACAGGATAGAGATCGCGCATATCTGAATATCCAGCTTGCACCGCCGGTGCGAACCGAGTCAAAGTGGCCCAGTGGTCAGCACGGGTATTGAAGAGCTCTAACCTCAAGGCCCGATTTTCACGGTCCTTATCCTCGAGCATCTCGGCAGTGGTGCGAGTCCGTGAATCCTCCTGGGTGGGGTCAGCATAGATAGCCTGGAGATACCCTTGTGCTCCCGGAAGTGATCCTGGCATATACCGGAAATCAGAGTCCCGAAATATACCAGATCTGACTCGCATAATGGTCATCATAGAGTAGGCGGCGTCCTGCACAGCCATCTCAATGGTAACCCAGAGTCCGTAAGAGCAGTGAAGAGGCTCGGTGGATCCAGGATAAGATGGAAATATCCTGACAGTGCAGAGATACTGGCTTTGATTAAAGTCTCGGAATTGCTCTTCGACCGTGTACTCAGGATACCAGCGGTATCCAGCCTCAGTCATTACCCTGACCAACTTGGCAGTATGGCCGGGTACATCTAGGCATCGAGTCAGGCGAACCACTTGATTGAGGTCGCGAGTGGCCATCTGAAAGCACAATCATAATGCAAGGGCATTAGAATTTCTAGCAAAATTTCGGCAGCATAACAGCTGTAAATGCTCAAGAAGGATTTTGAGACATTTGACAAAGGATTACACACACACTCATCATCATCATAACAAGGTTCTGAATCCATTCTAACAACATAATGTGGTAGTAGAACTGAACTAGGCTTGTATCCATCAAACTTATAAGGTACTACTGATTAGTAACACGTGATCCTGATAGAGAGAA
>NW_021204171.1:0-964 GCF_002162155.2 Triticum dicoccoides
CTCGCCGCTTTGGGGTCCCAGAGCGATTTCCATGGTTGTTGAACTCCAAGGTGCACTTACGTGTCTGTCATCAACATTCATAGTTTTTGCCAATTCTGGCCCGTTTCTTGGACTATTACTCTGTTTTGGCGTCCCGGTGTGATTTCCATGATTGACGAACACCGGGGTGCGTTTATGTGTCGGTTAGCAACACTCGCATTTTGGGCCGCTTCTGGCCCGTTTCGTCGACTATTACTCACCGTTTTGGTGCCCCAAAGCGATTTCCATGGTTGTTGAACCCCATGGTGCGCTTACGTGTCGATCATCAACAATCGCAGTTTGGGCCGATTTTGGCCCGTTTCTTGCACTATTAATTAGTTTTGGGCGTCCCGCAGTGATTTCCACGATTGACGAACTCCGTGGTGCGTTTACATGTCAGTCATCAACACACAATTTTTGTCGACTCTGGTCCATTTCATGCACGATTATTCAGCATTTTGGCGTCCCAGAGCGATTTCCATGATTGACAATTCCCGGGGTGCGTTTGCGTGTCTGTCCTCAACACTCACAGTTTGGGCCAATTCTGACGCGATTCGAGGACTATTACTCAACATTTAGGGGTCCCGAAGCAATTTCCATAGTTGTTGAACCCCAAAATGCGTTTACGTGCCGGTCATGAACACTCACAGTTGTGGCCGATTCTGGCCCGTTTCGTGGACTATTACTCACTGTTTGGGGTCCCGGTGTGACTTGCGCAATTAACAAACCCCGGGGTGCGTTTACGTGTCGATCATCACCACTCGCAGTTTCGGCCGATTCGGGCTCGTTTTGTGGCACTCGCAGCTTTGGCCGATTCTGGCCCGTTTCATGGACTATTACTCACAGGTTTGGGGTCCCGGAGTGCTTTCCTTGATTAACAAACCCCGGGGTGCGTTTACGTATCGGTCATCAACACTCATGGTTTTTGTCGATTCTGACTCGTTTC
>NW_021204172.1:0-1125 GCF_002162155.2 Triticum dicoccoides
AAGCTAGCTAAGCATATTAAGTAATTTTGGAGGAAAAAATGCTAAGTATAGGTCATTTTAGAGCTATCCTAGGTTAAATAGGTCATTTTGGAGCTAGGTAAGGTTATTATGTCATTTTGGAGCTAGCTAAGCATATGAAGTCATTTAGGAGCTAAAATATGTCATTTCTTAAGAATATTATGTCATTTTAGAGCTAGTTAAGCATATTAAGTCATTTTGGAGGAAAAGATGCTAAGTATAGGTCATTTTAGAGCTATCCTAGGTTAAATAGGTCATTTTGAAGCTAGCTAAACATATTAAGTCATTTTGGAGGAAAAAATGCTAAGTATAGGTCATTTTGAAGCTAGCTAAGCATATGATATCATTTAGGACCTAAAATATGTCATTTCTTAAGCATATTATGTCATTTTAGAGCTAGTTAAGCATATTAAGTAATTTTGGAGGAAAAGATGCTAAGTATAGGTCATTTTAGAGCTATCCTAGGTTAAATAGGTCATTTTGAAGCTAGCTAAGCATATTAAGTCATTTTGGAGGAAAACAATGCTAAGTATAGGTCATTTTTGAGCTATCCTAGGTTAAATAGGTCATTTTCGAGCTAATTAAGCTTATTATGTAATTTTTGAGCTAGCTAAGCATATTGAGTCATTTTGGAGCAAAAAAAATGCTAAGTATAGGTCATTTTAGAGCTATCCTAGGTTAAATAGGTCATTTTGGAGCTAAGTAAGGTTATTATGTCATTTTGGAGCTAGCTAAGCATATGAAGTCATTCAGGAGCTAAAATATGTCATTTCTTAAGCATATTATGTCATTTTAGAGCTAGTTAAGCATATTAAGTCATTTTGGAGGAAAAGATGCTAAGTATAGGTCATTTTAGAGCTATCCTAGGTTAAATAGGTCATTTTGAAGCTAGCTAAGCATATTAAGTCATTTTGGAGGAAAAAAATGCTAAGTATAGGTCATTTTAGAGCTATCCTAGGTTAAATAGGTCATTTTGGAGCTAATTAAGCTTATTATGTAATTTTTGAGCTAGCTAAGCATATTGAGTCATTTTGGAGGAAAAAATGCTAAGTATAGGTCATTTTAGAGCTATCCTAGGTTAAATAGGTCATTTTAGAGCTAAGTAAG
>NW_021204173.1:0-2293 GCF_002162155.2 Triticum dicoccoides
AACTATTGGGTACACCTTCTACCTCAGATCCGAAGGCAAGATCTTTGTTGCCAAGAATGGGTCCTTTCTGGAGAAAGAGTTTCTCTCGAAAGAAGTAAGTGGGAGGAAAGTAGAGCTTGATGAAGTATTACCTCTTGAACCGGAAAATGGCGCAACTCAAGAAAATGTTCCTGAGGTGCCTGCACCGACTAGAGAGGAAGTTAATGACAATGATCAAGATACTTCTGATCAAGCCCCTACTGAAATTCGAAGGTCCACAAGGACACGTTCCGCACCAGAGTGGTACGGCAACCCTGTCTTGGAAATCATGCTGTTAGACAACGGTGAACCTTCGAACTATGAAGAAGCGATGGCGGGCCCGGATTCCGACAAATGGCTAGAAGCCATGAAATCCGAGATAGGATCCATGTATGAAAACAAAGTATGGACTTTGACTGACTTGCCCGTTGAGCGGCGAGCCATAGAAAATAAATGGATCTTTAAGAAGAAGATAGACGCGGATGGTAATGTGACCATCTATAAAGCTCGGCTTGTCGCTAAGGGTTATCGACAAGTTCAAGGGGTTGACTACGATGAGACTTTCTCACCGGTAGCGAAGCTGAAGTCCGTCCGAATCATGTTAGCAATTGCCGCATTCTATGATTACGAAATATGGCAAATGGACGTCAAAACGGCATTCCTTAATGGTTTCCTTAAGGAAGAATTGTATATGATGCAGCCGGAAGGTTTTGTCGATCCTAAGAATGCTGACAAAGTGTGCAAGCTCCAACGCTCGATTTATGGGCTGGTGCAAGCATCTCGGAGTTGGAACAGTCGCTTTGATGAGATGATCAAAGAGTTTGGGTTTACACAGACTTATGGAGAAGCCTGCGTTTACAAGAAAGTGAGTGGGAGCTCTGTAGCATTTCTCATATTATATGTAGATGACATACTTTTGATGGGAAATGATATAGAACTCTTGGACAGCATCAAGGCCTACTTGAATAAAAGTTTTTCAATGAAGGACCTTGGAGAAGCTGCTTATATATTAGGCATCAAAATCTATAGAGATAGATCAAGACACCTCATAGGTCTTTCACAAAGCACATACCTTGATAAGATATTGAAGAAGTTCAATATGGATCAATCCATGAAGGGGTTCTTGCCTTTGTTACAAGGTGTGAAATTGAGCTCAGCTCAATGTCCGACCACGGCAGAAGATATAGAAGAGATGAGCGTCATCCCCTATGCCTCAGCCATAGGTTCTATTATGTATGCCATGCTGTGTACCAGACCTGATGTTAACCTTGCCGTCAGTTTGGTAGGAAGGTACCAAAGTAATCCCGGCAAGGAACACTGGACAGCGGTCAAGAATATCCTGAAGTACCTGAAAAGGACTAAGGAAATGTTTCTCGTTTATGGAGGTGACGAAGAGCTCGTCGTAAAGGGTTACGTCGACGCTAGCTTCGACACAGATCTGGATGACTCTAAGTCACAAACCGGATACGTGTATATTTTGAATGGTGGGGCAGTAAGCTGGTGCAGTTGCAAGCAAAGCGTCATGGTGGGATCTACATGTGAAGCGGAGTAAATGGCAGCCTCGGAGGCAGCACATGAAGCAATATGGGTGAAGGAGTTCATCACCGACCTAGGAGTCATACCCAATGCGTCGGGGCCGATCAAGCTCTTCTGTGACAACACTGGAGCTATTGCACTTGCCAAGGAGCCCAGGTTTCACAACAAGACAAGGCACATCAAGCGTCGCTTCAACTCCATTCGTGAAAATGTTCAAGATGGAGACATAGAGATTTGTAAAGTACATACGGACCTGAATATAGCAGATCCGTTGACTAAACCTCTCCCTAGAGCAAAACTTGATCAACACCAGAATTCTATGGGTGTTCGATTCATCACAATGTAACTAGATTATTGACTCTAGTGCAAGTGGGAGACTGTTGGAAATATGCCCTAGAGGCAATAATAAAAGCATTATTATTATATTTCCTTGTTCATGATAATTGTCTTTATTCATGCTATAATTGTGTTATCCGGAAATCGTAATACATGTGTGAATAACAGACATCAACATGTCCCTAGTGAGCCTCTAGTTGACTAGCTCGTTGATCAACAGATAGTCATGGTTTCCTGACTATGGACACTGGATGTCATTGATAACGAGATCACATCATTGGGAGAATGATGTGATGGACAAGACCCAATCCTAAACATAGCACAAGATCGTATAGTTCGTTTGCTAGAGTTTTCCAATGTCAAGTATCTTTTCCTTAGACCATGAGATCGTGTAACTCCCGGA
>NW_021204174.1:0-1005 GCF_002162155.2 Triticum dicoccoides
ATAAATTTCGTCCCGAGGCTATTTTAGGTGCTGCGTCACCTTATTATTGGGCCAGGCCCATGTAATTTCGAAATACATAAGTATAGGCTATTTTTAGAGTCCGTATGTGTGGGGAAACAAGAGATAGGGTTGATTTCGGACCCCTCCACCAAGGGCCACGAAATTCCCCCCTCTTCCTCCATATATACAGCCCTTAGGGCATCGTTTAGACTTTGGGTTTTGTTTAGATTAAAAGTTCGCCATAGCTGCAACTTCGCGTACTTCGTTTGTGTTCAACGACCAGACAAAGGCGTCACAGAACCCCACCTTGATCAATAAAGCTTTCATCTTATATTCGCAATATCCAGATTGCAATCTTAGTTTCTTGCTTGTTCTTCGTTTGCTCGCAGGAAGCAGACCCTCGTGGTCAGGTTGATCGTGCTCCGGCGTGGTCAATAACCTCTCGGAGTTGGTTTAGCGATAGCTAAGGCGCGACGTCCTCGCACGTTCGTAGTCGGATCGTCAAAGTCGACTTCCACCAAAGCGAAATCCACCATCTCATCGAAAGACGGGACACCTTTGCCTCTATCATACTTGGGAGTTAGAAACTGAACAACGATTTACATGTTTACAATATCCTGAGGAGAGACGAGTTGCTGCTGCTGTTTGTGCTTTCACTAGTTTTGCATGTGTATGGTGGTCTGAACATTGTAGATTATATCCTATTCCAACTACTTGGGCTGCTTTGAAAACTGCTATGCGTACGCGTTGGGTTCCACCATATTATCAACGTGAATTGCTTCAAAAATTGCAGCGTTTAAGACAAGGGAAAAATTCTGTAGAAGAATATTATCAGGAATTACAAACTGGCATGATTAGATGTGGTATTGTTGAGGAGAATGAAGCTATGCTTGCACGTTTTCTGGGTGGATTAAATAGAGAGATTCAGACCATTCTAGACTATAAGGAGTATACTAATATCACTTGTTTATTCCATCTTGCTTGTAAAGCTGAACGTGAAGTGCA
>NW_021204175.1:0-1420 GCF_002162155.2 Triticum dicoccoides
GGAGAGGACAAGGAGGTGTCTGGTGAACTCAACGGCAATTCACCGAGATTCCCAAAAGATGGATTTCCACCATTAAGTGAACAAGGAGATAACATTTGTCAGATCAACTGATATAAGGAAGTATGCTCGAGAAAAACATACACAATTAAACATTGGTTGAAGGGTGCGCCCGAAGTACGGGTTGGGTTGCACGACCAATGTTAGAATGGTGATTCAATTAGCGAAGGACTTAGAATGAACTATCGCCCATTCACTTCAAAGCAATAGGGTTGCTAGAAGTTTTGAATTCACACGTCATAGCTCCATTGTCGGTATTCCGGTTGAAAACAATACGGGGACCAAGGAATGAACGAAGATGGCAAGAAGTATTAAGATATCAAGAATTATTAAGAGGTGGTGAAATTCTCACCACATTCTTGACAAAAAGTGATGGTAATACTTCCGAGGTAAGGAAGATCAACTGCTGGGTAGCAGTGATCTCAAGGTTTACACAAAACGCGAACAAGTTGTGTTGAACGGAAGGCAATAAAGTGGTCGATGAGAACAGGAATCATCGAGGGGCAAGGATGGTATTATCCATCATGAATTCAATTGAATTCCTGGAAGAGCTCATAAGGTTGATGGTGATCACGACACAATTGTCGAGAGATTTCATGCAGATGTAGTCAATCAGCGACGACATCAAGTCAAAGGAATGATGAAGCAAGAGGTTATTGGAACCACAGTTACGACACAAACTCGAACTCAAGCTTGTTGTTTAAGGTGAAAGGGTATGACGAGGAAAAAAAATCGACGTAAGGTTAGTTCATCGTCGAAAATTGGTGCTCCGAGAATAAGGACCAGGTAGCACCGTTAGAATCATCACGTCAATGATATAGCCAAACAGGCTAGGAATGGCGTGATCGGGTACAAACTCGTACTTATAGAAGCTTACTGAAGAGTTGTTGAACCGTAGAGCAGACTCGGTTCAGTTATCGGTGTCTTTGAGTGTTCAATAACTCCGAGCCCATGAAAAATTGTAATCGGTGAGTATGTAGTACTTGATGAAGAACTCATAAGAAATTATGCAGTTCCAAGATAATCTCGAGATACCAGGTGGTAATACTCGACGACATATCAAACTAGAAGTTGAACTGGGGTATTGCTCTATAGAAGACAAGTGCTTAAACTTGCACAGGACATGATATTTAAAGGAGAACATGGTCAGAACCACGATTGCAAAAAGGCCAGATCTCAGATATAAGATGAACTTATACCAAGGGAATAATTGATTTTAAAAGAAACTTCGATGAGAAGATGTACATCGTGTCCATGGGCATGAACGCAAAGTTCAAGGTCGACTCCCACTTCTTCAATGCATAACCTTTCATTCACCTCTCGTATTTCGAAAATGACATTAGTTGTTGAAAGTGTTTTTTTT
>NW_021204176.1:0-474 GCF_002162155.2 Triticum dicoccoides
CCATCGCCGCCGCCTTGCAGCGCCTCCTTGCGCGCGCCGCCGCCGCCGCGTCCTCCTCTGACGTCGCCGCCGCCCCGTGCCTCCGCGCCGCTTCTGCTCCCACCCGTTGCGCTGACTTGCTGCCGCCGCTGCGCGCCCCTTGCCGCGCTGCTGCCGCCCTATCGCGCCACAACCTTAACCCGACACGCCGCCGCCGCGCGCTCCCGCGCGCCGCCGCCATCGCCCCTTTCCTCTTCCTGCCGTTTCTGACGCCTTCCATGGACTCTCCAGGCTACTTCACCATCTGCGGTGGAACCGCTCCACCGGCCGCGCCGATCCAGTCGCGTCCTCCCGCACCCGCCGGGTGTTACCCGGTGTCGCCACCAGCGCCTCCCCCGCAGCACCCGCAAGGGGGAGGGGGCCGACGCAACCGGCGTGGCGGCGGTCGCCGCGACCTGCAGCACCAGCGAGCCCAGGACGCCGGGGAGGGGGGGG
>NW_021204177.1:0-1382 GCF_002162155.2 Triticum dicoccoides
GATGTGCAGAATAGAGGCGGGCGTGAGGTGATGAAGCTGGAGTCCGTAGAACTCCAGAAGCCCCTGGAGAAACGGATGAATGGGAAATCCGAGCCCCCTTATTAGATAAGGGACGAAGCACACCCGCTCTCCTTTGGAGGGACTAGGGGTGGCCTCCGCTTGCTTTCCACCTTTGTAGGTGGCCAGCCCGGCTCGAACCGGGACCATAAAGGCCGGAGGAAGGTATCCCTCCGCTTGGAGTGTCACCAGCTCGTTGTGCGGAACTGAACATCTCCTCCAATCTCCTGGCTGAGAGCTAGGAGCGCGAGAGGAGGAGCCGCGTCGACGGTCCATGATGGAATGGATTTTTGGTCAGAAGCGCTCCGATGAGTACTCGCGGAAGGAAGATGGTGTGATTTGGATCTGGATTCTTGCCTCTCTTATAGGCAGATTATTGGCGCGGCTAGGGGGTAAAATATAAAAATACATTGGCCTTTCGCATTCATACGACACGTGGAAGAGGGCCATTATTGGGCGTGGGATCCAAGGAGCGCGACATTTGTAAGGAAGCCGGACACTATTCGGCAAACACATGGAATTTGGAGGAGAACCCGCCTTGCAACGCCGAAGACAATATACGCGCCGGACTCGTCGTCATTGAAGCCTGGTTCGGGGGCTACTGAGGGAGTCCTGGACTAGGGGGTGTCCGGATAGCCGGACTATCATCATCGGCCGGACTCCAAGACTATGAAGATACAAGATTGAAGGCTTTGTCCCGTGTCCGGATGGGACTTTCCTTGGCGTGGAAGGCAAGCTTGGCAATACGGATATGTAGATCTCCTACCATTGTAACCAACTCTGTGTAACCCTAGCCCCCTCCGGTGTCTATATAAACCGGAGGGTTTTAGTCCATAGGACGAACAACCATTACAACAATCATACCATAGGCTAGCTTCTAGGGTTTAGCCTCCTTGATCTCGTGGTAGATCCACTCTTGTACTACCCATATCATCAATATCAATCAAGCAGGAGTAGGGTTTTACCTCCGTCGAGAGGGCCCGAACCTGGGTAAAAACATCGTGTCCCTTGTCTCCTGTTACCATCCGCCTAGACGCACAGTTCGGGACCCCCTACCCGAGATCCGCCGGTTTTGACACCGACGACGTCCTTGGCCTTGACCTTCTTTTCTTCTAGGTCAGCAGATGGTAGCTCGAGGAGGGAGAGGCATCCCTCCTCAGCCCTTGCGCACTTGGTCACCAGGTTGAACAGCTCCAGGGATGTGCACAACTCCTTGTGGATGGCCAGCTCCTCTTTCATCTTGATGTCACGGACACCGTCAGAGAACACCGAAATGATAGCCTCGTCCGTGACCTTGGGGATCTTGACGCGAACACTGTTGAAGC
>NW_021204178.1:0-1520 GCF_002162155.2 Triticum dicoccoides
CTTCTAGCAATCGGAACGGTTCCTGGAATGAGGTCTATTACGAACTCAACATCCCTGTCAGGTGGAACACCTGGCAATTCTTCTGGGAAGACATCCGGGAAGTCACGGACTACCGGAACGTCCTCAAGGTCTGGCAAAGGGCTGGCGTTAAGAGAATATAATTGTCGCTTGGCTATTCGGGTCAAGACATTGACTATCTTCCCCGAAGGATGGGTGAGTTGAACAGTCCTAGAGAAGCAATCAATTTTGGCTTGATGAGCTGACATCCAGTCCATACCCAAAATGATATTAATATCTGAAGATTTAAGGGCTATCAAAGACGCGAGGAAAACAAGTCTGTCGACTTGGATTTCATTTCCATGGCTTACTCTAGAAGTTTGCCATTTGGATCCCGGAGTTTGAATTACCATAGAGGTTGGCATATCACCGAATGCGACGTTATGCAAGCGAGCATATTTTTCAGATATAAAAGAATGAGAGGCTCCTGTATCGAAAAGAACAGATGCCGGGTGGCAATTAACAAGAAGCGTACCGAGAACGACGTTGGGATCCTCTTGAGCTTCTTCGGCAGAGATACAGTTGACATGGCCACGTGAAGCGGTGACCGGCTTGGCGTGGAATATTTTTCCTGTCGGCTTGCCACGGCCAACAGCTTTAGCAGACTGGTTGGGGTTGGTCTGGGGACACTCACGCATATAGTGGCCAGATTCCCCACACTTGAAACAAGTCACGGAACTGGTACGTGGAGGAGCATTGTTAGTTGGACCCCCATAGGGCTTGGCCGGTGCAGACTGTTGGACAGGGCGAGGCGCCTGGAAAGATGGCCTCGGTGTGAACCTGGGTGGCAGGGCGGTGTTGGGTACCCACACACGGCGCTTCTGAGGACCAGCACCGGAGGAGGAACCCATGTCACGGCCATGCTTGCGTGTTGCGTCATAGTCAGTCTGACCAGTTTCAGCACTGATGGCTTTGTTGACAAGTTTCTGAAAAGATGTGCACTCATGCAGACGGAGGTCGCGGCGAAGCTCAGGACTAAGGCCCTTACGGAACCTTGCTTGCTTCTTGGCATCAGTAGAAACTTCCTCAGTTGCATATCGTGCGAGATTACCAAACTCCCTGCTGTAAGCATCCACAGAAAGTCGGCCTTGGGTGAAACTGCAAAATTCTTCACGTTTACGGTCCATGAGACCCTCCGGAATGTGATGTTCACGGAAAGCCTCACTGAACTCAGCCCAAGTAGTGACATGGCCCGCCGGGCGCATAGCTCCATAATTCTCCCACCATAGACTGGCGGGGCCTTCAAGATGATATGCAGCAAAGGTGACCTTGTCAGCCTCCGCTACCAGCGCGGAACGCAGCTTGTGAGAGATACTGCGAAGCCAGTCATCAGCGTCGAGAGGCTCGACGGAGTGGTGGAACGTGGGTGGATGCAATTTGATAAAATCACTGAGTGACACCACGTTAGTCCTCTGATGGTGTGCTGTATTCTGTTCAATACGCTCCAACAAACGGTTGGTCTC
>NW_021204179.1:0-1390 GCF_002162155.2 Triticum dicoccoides
GGTACCTTGGCGAGAAGGCGACCCTGGCGATCCCAGATGCGTAGGACCCCATGCTCAATCAGCACGCGTGAGTCGTTCTCATCCAGCTGTCCCAAGCTGATGATGGAGTTCCTTAGCGCGGGGATGTAGTAGACACCGGTGAGCAGCCGGTGCTCTCCCGTCTTGGTGGTGAAGATGACGGAGCCGACGCCCTTAATTTCCACAGCGGAGGCATCCCCAAACTTGACGGAGCCTCGCGCATCGGAATCGAGCTCGGCGAAGAATTCCCTTCGACCGGTCATGTGGTGGGTGGCGCCGGTGTCGAGGCACCACCCCGTAGTCTTGTCCTTCCCGGAGGCATCGCCGAGAAGAGCGTGTGCCTTTGGCTCGTCGAGGTGGATGAGAGCTTTTGCGACTGGTGTCGCTGAAGATAGCTCAATGCTTGCATGCGCCATGAACAGAGCCGTCTCCTTCTCCTTCGCCTGTGCGACGTGAGCCTGGCCTTGTCGTGGTTGCCGACACTCATTGGCCCAATGGCCAAACCGGCCACAGTTGTGGCAGCTGTTGTCTTGTGCCGGCTTGGGCTTGCCAGCGGTGCCGTCCTTGGCGCCTCCGCGGGCGTCCCCTTCGGCACGTCCTTGTGCCCTACCCGGGGGGCCTCTTCGCGTCTTACGCTGCTTGCCATGCTTGCGGCCGCCTGTCGTGGAAGAAGGCTCCCCCTTCTTCCTGTCACCAAGGCTGGCATCCCACGGCTCCTGAGTTAGGAGCAGCTTCCCGCCGGTGGTGATGGGCCCCGAGGAAGGCTGTGGCTCGTCGGTGTCGACGACCTTGAGGCGACCTATCGCCTCCTCGATTGTCATCATGGAGAGGTCCAGCAAGGACTCGATCGACGGAGCCATCTGCTTGTACTTCTTGGGGATGCACCGAAAGAGCTTCTCGACAGCTCTCTCCTCGGTGTAGGTGGCATCACCAAACTTCACCAACTTCTGCAGCAGAGTGTTGAGACGGAGAGCAAAGTCATCAACGTCCTCACCTGGCTTGGAAGCCAGGCTCTCCCACTCCTTACGAAGTGCTTGCAGAGTGGACTTGCGAGCACGGTCGCTGCCGATGCGTGCCGCGGCGATGGCGTCCCAAGCTTCCTTGGCAGTCCGCTTGCTGGAAAGCGAGAACTGCATCTCGGGCGGGACTGTGGCGATGAGGGCGTCCAGCGCCCGTCGGTCCTCTTGGTGGTCGACGTTGCTGTCCTGGACTGCCTCCCACATGCGCCGCACCTGGAGCCTGACCTTCATGATCCCGGCCCACTCGACGTAGTTGGTTTTAGTGAGGGTAGGCCACCCAGCACTGGGACCAACATCCCTGACCACAGTCCGGACCTCGTAGAGGCCGCGGTCCTGGTCGTTGCAGCCGCCGT
>NW_021204180.1:0-1442 GCF_002162155.2 Triticum dicoccoides
GGCCAAAACTGCGAGTGTTTATGACCGACACGTAAACACATCCCAGGGTTCGTTAATTGTGGAAATCACTCTAGGACCCCAAAACAATGTGTAATAGTCCCTGAAACGGACCAGAATCGGCCAAAATTGCGATTTTCGATGACCGACACGTAAACGTACCCCAGGGTTCGTTAATCGTGGAAATCACTCCGGGACCCCATAACAGTGAGTAATAATCCATGAAACGGGCCAGAATCGGCCAAAACTGTGAGTGTTAATGACCAACACATCAACGCACCTTGGGTTTAACAACTATGGAAATCGCTTCGGGACCCCAAAACGGTGAGTAATAGTCCACGAAACGGGCCAAAATAGGCAAAAACTGTGTGTGTTTATGACCGACATGTAAACACATCCCAGGGTTCGTTAATCATGGACATCACTCTGGGACCCCAAAATAGTGAGTAATAGTCCATGAAACGGGCCAGAATCGGCCAAAATTGCGAGTGTTGATGACCGACACGTAAACGCACCCCAGGCTTCGTTAATCGTGGAAATCACTCCGGGACCCCAAAACAGTGAGTAATAGTCCGTGAAACGGGCCAAAATCGGCCAAAATTGCGATTGTTGATGACCGACACATCAGCGCACCTTGGGGTTCAATAACTATGGAAATCACTTCGGGACCCCAAAACATTCAGTAATAGTCCACGAAACGGGTCAGACTCGGCCAAAACTGCGAGTGTTTATGACCGACACGTAAACACATCCCAGGGTTCGTTAATTGTGGAAATCACTCTAGGACCCCAAAACAATGTGTAATAGTCCCTGAAACGGACCAGAATCGGCCAAAATTGCGATTTTCGATGACCGACACGTAAACGTACCCCAGGGTTCGTTAATCGTGATAATCACTCCGGGACCCCATAACAGTGAGTAATAATCCATGAAACGGGCCAGAATCGGCCAAAACTGTGAGTGTTAATGACCAACACATCAATGCACCTTGGGTTTAACAACTATGGAAATCGCTTCGGGACCCCAAAACGGTGAGTAATAGTCCACGAAACGGGCCAAAATAGGCAAAAACTGTGTGTGTTTATGACCGACACGTAAACACATCCCAGGGTTTGTTAATCATGGAAATCACTCTAGGACCACAAAACAGTTAGTAATAGTCCCTGAAACGGACCAAAATCGGCCAAAATTGCGATTTTGGATGACCGACACGTAAACGCACCCCAGGGTTCGTTAATCGTGGAAATCACTCCTGGATCTCAAAACAGTGAGTAATAGTCCATGAAACGGGCCAGAATCATCGAAAACTATGATTGTTGATGACCGACACATAAACACATCCCGGGGTTCGTTAATCGTGGAAATCACTCCGGGACCCCAAAACATTGAGTAATAGTCCCTGAAACGGGCCAGAATCGGCCAATATTGCGATTGTTGATGACCGA
>NW_021204181.1:0-1591 GCF_002162155.2 Triticum dicoccoides
TGATTAGCCGTGTCCCCGGTTATGGACATTTTGAGTATCTAGTACTTGAATATCTTTGTGAATCTCAACATGTTACCTCTAATAAAAGCTATTGGGTTTTTAATGAGTACTTTTAAATTGGGATTGAGGATGCTGTCAACCATTCTCAATGTTTAACAACCACCATGATAGTTAAACAAAATTATTCCTTTGATGTAGGGAAAAATTGGCTTTTCGCAAAACTGTAACCATAGAGCCTTACCACCAGCCATAATGCATGTAGTATAGGCTTATTGTTTCATTACTCTCTATGTGTTACCTTGCCAGCATATTCCATGTGCTGACCCGTTTTCGGGCTGCAACGTTAATGTTGCAGACTTTTCAGACGACGATTGAGGTGCGTTTAGGTCGTGGTTCTATACTCAGTGATGCCGATGGAGTTGATGGACTCACTTATCTTCCAAGCTTTCCGCTGTTATCGTTATTAGATGGCCTTAAGCCATATTCATTGTAATAAGTTCTTTTTGAGCCATCGATGTAATAAGTGTGTGATTGCAACTCTGCTATAAAACCTCGATGTACTGTGTGGTGTCAGCATTACTGATCCAGGGATGACACCGTAGCACAGTAGACGTGATCCATTCGGGTCAGGTCGCTACAGAGATGGTATCAGAGCACACGCTGACTGTAGGACACGACCACTAAGTTAAGGCCATAGATCACTACTCTCCTCTCATTTTCTAACTCCTCATCTATTCTACTCTTTAGGATGAAGGACGCGAAGATCAAGTACACCCAACCGGATGAAGGCACACCATTTGGATTTCACTTGAAGGAAGTTACCAAGTACCTGAACATTGGACTACCAAGTTTCACCGGGACTTTCAACGCCACTCTGCCTGAAGAGGAGCGCTGGAAGATTCACGCTCACGTTCCGGAAAGAACATTCGCGCCAATCACGAAGCCCATAGATAGTATTTTCAGTGCACCAACTTGGAGTCTGGGAAAGAGCATGGCAGCTCACATCACCATGGGACGCATTGGAGAAGTTTATCAAGAAGACCTCAAGGACACCATCTACCAGATTTGCGGACGCCGAGACGACAAATGGGACATAGTCAGCCCCAAGAAGGATAGATCCATTGCAGCATTTATCCAGGAGTTAAACCAGCACATTCGACGCCATGAGAACCAGATGTGCAATGATATGGTAGAGTTGAAGAATGCGAAGGCAAGGATCATCGAGCTAGAAGGAGAGATGAAGAATCTACGCAAGGACTACATGGACGAGATCGTAGCTGTCGTAAGGCACAATAACGATCTTAAGTATGAGATTGAAGAACTCAAGAAGAAATTGGAGCTCAAGAATGAAGACAAGTACGTCGCATGTCCAGACGACTACATCATCCTCGACGACACCGATTCGGATCCAAGTGAACCCGATTTTGAAGACGAAGCTGGAGCAGACATCATGGAATCTTCCACCGGTTCAAATTTCTAGAAGTCCCCCACATATTAGTAGTATTTCCCCCATGTAAACATTATAGTACACGCACTTGCGATAGATAGATCGTTGTAAGCCTTGTTTGATTGAATGGAGTGATTTTGTGTG
>NW_021204182.1:0-921 GCF_002162155.2 Triticum dicoccoides
AGAAAGTCAATGTTGTTTCCTTTGGAATCATCCCAAATCAGTCATGCATACGTGCGAAAGTATTCTGTGGTTCGGAGACTTGCAACCTCCATTCCATATGTGTTCCGTAGCACCCCAAGCCACTGACTGATTTGTTCGAGAAAAGGAGTTAAGTGTTAATCCATGGTAATGCACAAGACTTCGATACCCTCGTTGATGGTTCCCCCTCCTGAACTCGGTAGTGTTTTATTGTAAGACTACCATGTGGGCATGCTTGTCTGGGACAACGTGTTCACATGTTTGTAGCAGAACCAGCTCATGTTTTGGAGCTTGCTATCGTAGTTCATTCCCCGAGAATCTCGCAACGTCATCTCGTCGATTTGTGTTGCAAACTTCCGTTTTTCTTCCTAGACTCGATGAGTCTGGAATATCCTGACACCAACCAGATCTGAATCTCAGGCAGATATGATGGTTGGAATATTTCTCAAGAATTATAATATTGGTCGCGCGATAACCGGTAAAGTGGATGTCGTGGCCAACACACCCAGCCGGAAGACCTGTTATTATAATATCTTGATTGATGAAGTTGGCCACCTCCCCATAGGGATTTCGTAGGATTTACTCCCTAGTTGCTCCTATGGATTTTGAGATCCCGAAGTCCGACCTTTTTACTTGATGTTCTAGATATCAAACCATATCTATGAATGGGTTACGCTAGCACATCAAGGAGAACATTAGAAGCGGAGTGCTAAATGTCTCTCGGTCGATCATCCAGATTTTATTTCCTTGGCCCCGCCAAGGGTGAAATCTGAGAAGGTGTTATCTTCCTTTGCATCTGCATCCTCCATCACCATTCATCATGGTAGTAAGTTGTGTTACCGGACCCTTGACACGGATGTTGATAAAACCTTGATGATTATGGAAATGCTCAAGTTCTTGAGA
>NW_021204183.1:0-1355 GCF_002162155.2 Triticum dicoccoides
TCCAAAATTACTTAATATGCTTAACTAGCTCTAAAATGACATAATATGCTTAAGAAATGACATAGTTTAGCTCCCAAATGACTTCACATGCTTAGCTAGCTCCAAAATGACATAATAACCTTACTTAGCTCTAAAATGACCTATTTAACCTAGGATAGCTCTAAAATGACCTATACTTAGCATTTTTTCCTTCAAAATGACTCAATATGCTTAGCTAGCTCAAAAATTACATAATAAGCTTAATTAGCTCCAAAATGACCTATTTAACCTAGGATAGCTCTAAAATGACCTATATTTAGCATTTTTTCCTCCAAAATGACTTAATATTCTTAGCTAGCTTCAAAATGACCTATTTAACCTAGGATAGCTCTAAAATGACCTATACTTAGCATCTTTTCCTCCAAAATGACTTAATATGCTTAACTAGCTCTAAAATGACATAATATGCTTAAGAAATGACACAGTTTAGCTCCCAAATGACTTCAGATGCTTAGCTAGCTCCAAAATGACATAATAACCTTACTTAGCTCTAAAATGACCTATTTAACCTAGGATAGCTCTAAAATGACCTATACTTAGCATTTTTCCTCCAAAATGACTCAATATGCTTAGCTAGCTCAAAAATGACATAATAAGCTTAATTAGGTCCAAAATGACATATTTAACCTAGGATAGCTCGAAAATGACCTATACTTAGCATTTTTCCTCCAAAATGACTTAATATGCTTAGCTAGCTTAAAAATGACATATTTAACCTAGGATACCTCTAAAATGACCTATACTTAGCATCTTTTCCTCCAAAATGACTTAATATGCTTAGCTAGCTCTAAAATGATATAATATGCTTAAGAAATGACATATTTTAGGTCCTAAATGACTTCATATGCTTAGCTAGCTCCAAAATGACATAATAACCTTACTTAGCTCCAAAATGACCTATTTAACCTAGGCTAGCTCTAAAATGACCTATAATTAGCATTTTTTCCTCCAAAATGACTCAATATGCTTAGCTAGCTCAAAAATTACATAATAAGCTTAATTAGCTCTAAAATGACTTATTTAACCTAGTATAGCTCTAAAATGACCTACACTTAGCATTTTTTCCTCCAAAATGACTTAATATGCTTAGCTAGCTTCAAAATGACCTATTTAACCTAGGATAGCTCTAAAATGACCTATACTTAGCATATTTTCCTCCAAAATTACTTAATATGCTTAACTAGCTCTAAAATGACATAATATGCTTAAGAAATGACATAGTATAGCTCCTAAATGACTTCACATGCTTAGCTAGCTCCAACATGACATAATAACCTTACTTTGCTCTAAAATGACATATTTAACCTAGGATAGCT
>NW_021204184.1:0-1205 GCF_002162155.2 Triticum dicoccoides
AAGGACACATGCCGGCCAGCCTAAGTGTTCCGGAGCAGTAGCAAGCTACCATGGCTCAGTGAAACACTAGGAGACATTTCCCGGTAAGAGAGGCTACTAAGGATAAACAACTAGATGGTCAGATCCCACACATACCAAGCATTTCAATAACATACACACAATATGCTCGATATGTGCAAAACAACATGGCATCACAACATGACTCTACGACTCAAGTATTTATTCAATAGGCTCCGAGGAGCGAGATATTACAAACATGAGTCTCATGACCCAACATTCAGAGCATACAAAGCAAAGCACAAGCGGAAGCTATCATGTCTGAGTACAGACATCTATAAATGAAAAAGGCTTAGAAGCCTGACTATCTATCAGATCCTGCCGAGGGCACAAGATCGTAGCTGAGGTAACAAGCTAAACGTCGAAGTCCACGTGGAACTACTAGTGAGACCGAAGTCTCTCTGCAAAAACATAAAATAGGCAAACGTGAGTACAAATGTACCCAGCAAGACTTACATCAGAACTAACTACATATGCATCATTATCAACCAAGGGGATGGTGGGGTTTAACTGCAGCAAGCCAACTTTGACTCGGTGGCTATCCTAAACTACGACTGCAAGTACTCTTTTGAGGTGGCGCACACGAGTCCACATATTCACCATATCAATACACCACTATGGATCCGCTCCCGTCTCCCTACGAGAACGCCATCCATAGAACTCACACTTATCTTGCGTATTTTAGAGTATCCACTTTCACTTGTCTATGAACTGATATAAGCAACCCAGAAGTCCTTTACCGCGGACACGGCTATTCGAATAGATGATGTTAACCCTGCAGGGGTGTACTTCTTCATACATGTTTCCACCACTTAGCGTCTGCACACGACATGTGCTCGGCAGACTTCAAGCGAAAGCCGACGTGGGTGTAGACCATGACCTACCTAAACACTCAAGTCTCTAGTCCAGGTTTATCGCCTATTCGGGTTCCATCCATGAGGAGATCCGGCCGGAGTTTCGCTCACAGCCCCAAACGATGTGAACAGGGTTCCGTGACACCAAACGGGCGCCCGGTATACCCGGCCACGTGCCTACCGCATCACAGCCCACCCCTACGGTCAGCGCTGTCCACGGCCTCCAGCATACTACAAACACCAGAAACTACTTGCAACTCCTGGACAGAGGACTAGGGTGAATAAGAAGTCGAG
>NW_021204185.1:0-1483 GCF_002162155.2 Triticum dicoccoides
GGCCGGAAGTTCCGGGCGCCGGAGGTTCCGGGGAGGGTCCGGCCTAACCAGAGAGTTGGCGCGGTGGAGATGTGCTGGCATCCGGGGGCCGGAAGGTCCAGGCAGGCTAGAGGTTCCAGGCGCCGGAAGGTCCGGGACGGGGTCCGGGCTAACCCGAGAGTTGGCACGCCTGGGCTGGTCGAAGTCATCGGTGGCCGGAAGCTCCGGGTCGGCCGGAAGGTCCGGGGGCCGGAAGTTCCGGGAAGTCCAGAGTGTTGACGCCTGTCTCTTCTTCTACAGTCCTCGGCTCCGAGTCTTGAGGGTTGTACCTCAGATTGAATAGCACGTGCCCTAGCCCTTGTCATTGCTCCACTTGGAGCTTGGATAGTTGAGGTGGCGTCCATGGGGATGGTCGTGGTATGCTCCGCATCATCTCCCCTCCCTTGGGGAAGATCCGTCCTCGGATCGAGTTCTTCATCACCATGGAAGGGAGAGAGATCTTTGATGTTGAAGATGTCGCTCACGTTGTATTTGTCGCATGGGAGGTCGATCTTGTAAGCGTTGTCATTGTAGCGTGCGAGCACCTTGAAGGGTCCATCTGCTCGTGGTCTAAGCTTAGACTTGCGGTCTTGTGGAAAGCACTCCTTGCAAAAGGTGTAGCCACACGAGATCACCAATGTTGAATACCATAGGTTGCTTGTTGACATTGAGCTTGGTCGCAAGGCGTTGTACTTGGCGCTCGATGGTGTTTCTTGTATCTTCATGCACCTTCTTGAGATGGGTCACTCATGCACTTGCGTCCAAATTGATTCACTCTTGGAGTGGAAGAGGTAGAATATCCAATGGTGACAAAGGGTTGAATCCGTAGACGACCTCGAAAGGGGACTTGCCGGTTGTTGAGTGTCTTGCTCGGTTGTAGGTGAACTCGGCGATGGGTAGACACTCCTCCCACTCCTTGATGTTCTTCTTGATGAGTACTCGAAGTAGAGCGGAGAGTGCGGTTTGTCACCTCTGTTTAGCCGTCGGTTTGAGGATGGTACGCCGTGGAAAAGAGTAGCTTGATTCCAAGCTTGGCGCATAGGGTCTTCCAAAAGTAGCTAGGGAACTTGACATCGCGGTCCGAGACAATTGTCTTTGGCACACCATGGAGACGCAATATTTCGCTACAAAAGAGATTAGCAACATGTGAAGCATCGTCTATCTTGTGACAAGGAATTAAATGTGCCATTTTGGAGAAACAGTCCACAACGACAAATATGGAATCTTTCCCATTGCGATTCCTAGGCAAACCAAGTACGAAGTCCATGCTAATGTCTTCCCAAGGCTGGTATGGAATTGGTAAAGGCATATAGAGACCATGAGATTGAGCTTTGGACTTAGCTTGGCGACATGTAGAACACCGGTTGGTGTAACAATTGACATCCCGAAACATCTTAGGCCAAAAGTAGCTTTTCGAGAGCATGGCGAATGTCTTGTCGCGTCCGAAGTGTCCCATTAAGCCTCC
>NW_021204186.1:0-1307 GCF_002162155.2 Triticum dicoccoides
TTTAATTTGCTCACGGGGGTGTAGGTGTTCTATCATTACTCTTACGGACCACAGTTGAAGCTTTAGCATGATCCTTTATTCCAACAGGGAAAGGTGGTTTCTCAATATAAGCAATAGGAACAATAGGATCAACATTATAAGTGATAGTCTTTTCTTCAACTTTAATAGGTTATACTACTTTTACGTCAATGGGAGGATGATATTTAAACCTCCTCCTTAGGGAGATCAACATGAGTAGCAAATGATTCATAGAAAGAAGCTACTATCTCAGAGTCAAGTCCATATTTAGTGCTAAATTCACGAAAAGCATCGGTATCCATAAAAGATTTAACACAATCAAACTTAGGTGTTATACCTGACTCCTTACCTTCACTGAGTTCCCTATATTCAGAGTTGTGTTTAATTCTTTCCAATAAATCCCATCTGAATTCAATAGTCTTCATCATGAAGGAACCGGTACAAGAAGTATCGAGCATGGAGCGATTATTGAGAGAAAGCCGAGCATAAAAAATTTGAATAATAATTTCTCTTGAAAGCTCATGATTGGGGCATGAATATAACATTGACTTAAGCCTCCCCCAAGCTTGAGTGATACTTATATATATATAATTACGATCGCGATGAACCAGATGCATAGGATAAAACTTCTGATCAAATTCCAGTTCAATCAGTTGTAGTTCCATGATTCAATATCATCACATAGCCTAAACCATGTCAATGCCTTTCCCTTCAAAGATAAAGGGAAGACCTTCTTCTTGATAACATCCTCGGGCATACCTGCAAGCTTAAATAACCCACAAACTTCATCCACATAGATTAGGTGCATATCGGGATGTAATATTCCATCCCCTGTAAAAGGATAAGCTAGCAGTTACTCTATCATACCCGAAGGAATTTCAAAGTAAACATTTTCAGTAGGTTCAGTAGGTTTAGGAGAAACTCTTTGCTCTACTGGTCGGGATGAAGATACCCCAAACAAGCCCCTCAAAGGATTATTTTCCATAGTAACAAGTGACAGTAAATTTCAGCACACTATATAAATTTTTCGTTACCAAATTCCACCTACCAAAGGCGCTTCACTCCCCGGCAACGGTGCCAGAAAAGAGTCTTGATGACCCACAAGTATAGGGGATCTATCGTAGTCCTTTCGATAAGTAATAGTGTCGAACCCAACGAGGAGCAGAAGGAAATGACAAGCGGTTTTCACTAAGGTATTCTCTGCAAGCACTGAAATTATCGGTAACAGATAGCTTTGTGATAAGGTAATTCGTAATGGGTAACAAGTAACAATAATAACTAAGGTGCAG
>NW_021204187.1:0-1309 GCF_002162155.2 Triticum dicoccoides
TTTAATTTGCTCACGGGGGTGTAGGTGTTCTATCATTACTCTTACGGACCACAGTTGAAGCTTTAGCATGATCCTTTATTCCAACAGGGAAAGGTGGTTTCTCAATATAAGCAATAGGAACAATAGGATCAACATTATAAGTGATAGTCTTTTCTTCAACTTTAATAGGTTATACTACTTTTACGTCAATGGGAGGATGATATTTAAACCTCCTCCTTAGGGAGATCAACATGAGTAGCAAATGATTCATAGAAAGAAGCTACTATCTCAGAGTCAAGTCCATATTTAGTGCTAAATTCACGAAAAGCATCGGTATCCATAAAAGATTTAACACAATCAAACTTAGGTGTTATACCTGACTCCTTACCTTCACTGAGTTCCCTATATTCAGAGTTGTGTTTAATTCTTTCCAATAAATCCCATCTGAATTCAATAGTCTTCATCATGAAGGAACCGGTACAAGAAGTATCGAGCATGGAGCGATTATTGAGAGAAAGCCGAGCATAAAAAATTTGAATAATAATTTCTCTTGAGAGCTCATGATTGGGGCATGAATATAACATTGACTTAAGCCTCCCCCAAGCTTGAGTGATACTTATATATATATATAATTACGATCGCGATGAACCAGATGCATAGGATAAAACTTCTGATCAAATTCCAGTTCAATCAGTTGTAGTTCCATGATTCAATATCATCACATAGCCTAAACCATGTCAATGCCTTTCCCTTCAAAGATAAAGGGAAGACCTTCTTCTTGATAACATCCTCGGGCATACCTGCAAGCTTAAATAACCCACAAACTTCATCCACATAGATTAGGTGCATATCGGGATGTAATATTCCATCCCCTGTAAAAGGATAAGCTAGCAGTTACTCTATCATACCCGAAGGAATTTCAAAGTAAACATTTTCAGTAGGTTCAGTAGGTTTAGGAGAAACTCTTTGCTCTACTGGTCGGGATGAAGATACCCCAAACAAGCCCCTCAAAGGATTATTTTCCATAGTAACAAGTGACAGTAAATTTCAGCACACTATATAAATTTTTCGTTACCAAATTCCACCTACCAAAGGCGCTTCACTCCCCGGCAACGGTGCCAGAAAAGAGTCTTGATGACCCACAAGTATAGGGGATCTATCGTAGTCCTTTCGATAAGTAATAGTGTCGAACCCAACGAGGAGCAGAAGGAAATGACAAGCGGTTTTCACTAAGGTATTCTCTGCAAGCACTGAAATTATCGGTAACAGATAGCTTTGTGATAAGGTAATTCGTAATGGGTAACAAGTAACAATAATAACTAAGGTGCAG
>NW_021204188.1:0-1022 GCF_002162155.2 Triticum dicoccoides
TGGCCAAAACTGCCAGTGTTGATGACAGACACGTAAACGCACCACAGGGTTCGTTAACCATGGAAACCACTCCGGGACCCCGAAATAGTGAGTGGTAGTCCATGAAACGGGCCAGAATCGGCCAAAACTGCCAGTCTTGATGACCGACACGTAAGCGCACCTTCGGCTTCAACAACTATGGAAATCTCTTCGGGACCCCAAAACAGTGAGTAATAATCCAAGATACGGGTCAGAATCGGCCAAAACTGCGAGTGTTGACGACCGACACATAAACGCACCACAGGGTTCGTTAACCATGGAAACCACTCCAGGACCCCAAAACAATGAGTAATAGTCCATGAAATGGGCCACAATTGGCCAAAACTGCCAGTGTGGATGACTGACACGTAAGCGGACCTTGGGGTTCAACAATTATGGAAATTGCTTCGTTACCCGAAAACGGTGAGTAATAATCAAAGAAACGGGCCAAAATCGGCCTAAACTGTCAGTGTTGATGACCGACACATAAACGCACCACATGGTTCGTTAACCATGGAAACCACATCGGGACCCCAAAATAGTGAGTAATAGTCCATGAAACGGCCCAAAATCGGCCAAAACTGCCAGTGTTGATGACCGACACGTAAGCGCACCTTGGGGTTCAACAACTATGGAAATCGCTCCGGGACCCCAAAATAGTGAGTAATAATCCAAGAAATGGGCCAGAATTGGCCAAAACTGCAAGTGTTGATGACCGACACGTAAACGCACCACAGGGTTCGTTAACCATGGAAACCACTCCGGGACCCCGAAATAGTGAGTGGTAGTCCATGAAACGGGCCAGAATCGGCCAAAACTGCCAGTGTTGATGACCGACACGTAAGCGCACCTTGGGGTTCAACAACTATGGAAATCTGTTCGAGACCCCAAAATAGTGAGTAATAATCGAAGATACGGGTCAGAATCGGCCAAAACTGCGAGTGTTGATGACCGACACATAAACGCACCACAGGGTTCGTTAACCATGGAAACCACTCCAGGAC
>NW_021204189.1:0-880 GCF_002162155.2 Triticum dicoccoides
TTATTATTTGATTGCATGTGATGTTTATCATGTTTTGCATCTTGTTTACTTAGAACGACGGTAGTAAATAAGATGATCCCTCACAATAAATTCAAGAAGTGTTCCCCCTAACTGTGCACCGTTGCGACAGTTCGCTGTTTCAAAACACCACGTGATGATCGGGTGTTTTATTCAGACGTTCACATACAACGGGTGTAAGACAGATTTACACATGCAAACACTTAGGTTGACTTGATGAGCCTAGCATGTACAGACATGGCCTCGGAACACAGAAGACCGAAAGGTCGAGCATGAGTCGTATAGAAGATACGATCAACATGAAGATGTTCACCGATGTTGACTAGTCCGTCTCACGTGATGATCGGACACGGTCTAGTTTAACTCGGATCATGTAATACTTAGATGGATAGAGGGATGTCTAATCTAAGTGGGAGTTCACTAATAATTTGATTAGTTGAACTTAATTATCATGAACTTAGTCTAAAATCTTTGCAATATGTCTTATAGATCAAATGGCCAACGTAGTCCTCAACTTCAACGCGTTCCTAGAGAAAACTAAGCTGAAAGACGATGGCAGCAACTATACGGACTGGGTCCGGAACCTGAGGATCATCCTCATAGCTGCCAAGAAAGATTATGTCCTACAAGCACCGCTTGGTGACGCACCCGTTCTCCCTGCAGAACAAGATGTTATGAACGCTTGGCAGGCACGATTCGATGACTACTCCCTCGTTCAGTGCGGCATGCTTTACAGCCTAGAGCCGGGGCTCCAAAAGCGTTTTGAGAGACATGGAGCATATGAGATGTTCGAAGAGCTGAAAATGGTTTTCCAAGCTCATGCCCGGGTCGAGAGATATGAAGTCTCCGACAAATTCTTCAG
>NW_021204190.1:0-908 GCF_002162155.2 Triticum dicoccoides
TGTGTTTTATTAAGTATCCGGTTCTAGTTGTCATAAGGTCAAGGTACAACTCCAAGTCGTCCTGTTACCGAAGATCACGGCTATTCGAATAGATTAACTTCCCTGCAGGGGTGCACCACATTCCCCAACACGCTCGATCCCATTTGGCCGGACACACTTTCCTGGGTCATGCCCGGCCGCGGAAGATCAACACGTCGCAGCCCCACCTAGGCAAAACAGAGAGGCCAGCACGCCGGTCTAAACCTAAGCGCACAGGGGTCTGGGCCCATCGCCCATAGCACACCTGCACGTTGCGTACGCGGCCGAAAGCGGAACTAGCCCCCTTAATACAAGAGCAGGCTTACGTTCCAATCCGGCGCGCGCCGCTCCGTCGCTGACGTCTGAAGTGCTTCGGCTGATACCACGACGTCGGGATACCCATAACTACTCCCGCGTAGATGGTTAGTGCGTATAGGCTCGTAGACGACTCAGATCAAATACCAAGATCTCGTTAAGCGTGTTAAGTATCCGCGAACGCCGAACAGGGCCAGGCCCACCTGTCTCCTAGGTGGTCTCAACCTGCCCTGCCGCTCCGCCACAAAGTAACAGTCGGGGGCCGTCGGGAACCCAGGCCCACCTCTACCGGGATGGAACCACCTGTCCTTTCAGCCCCCTCGTCAGAATCACTTGCGGGTACTCAATGAGCTGACCCGACTTTAGTCACCATCTGTATAGTATGTATGTATGTATAGTATATACCCGTGATCACCTCCCAAGTGATCACGACCCGATAGTATAGCAAGGCAGACTGACAAGAATGTAGGGCCAATGATGATAAACTAGCATCCTATACTAAGCATTTAGGATTGCAGGTAAGGTATCAACAGATGTAGCGACAATGTCAGGCTATGCATCAGAATAGGATTAAC
>NW_021204191.1:0-2259 GCF_002162155.2 Triticum dicoccoides
CTATTCAACTTATCCATCCCTAATCAGAGCATTGCTTCTGATCCCTTGATTTGGAAATCATAATTCCTTTGCATTTGACAATTGAGTTAGTCAGTTGTTTCTATAATTTGATCTCCTTGCACTCTTCTTCCTCTAGTTGAGTACCGATGCTCACGTCAGATCCCTTGTGGACCATCAGGCCCATTGTTGGATTTTATCCGTCAGCATCCTGCATATTCAATAACCTTGTGAGCCTTCCCTTGGATACATAATGCCCTTGGTAATTGTATCATCTACTTTCTCAACCTTGCTCTACTTTCGAGCTTGTGTTATTTACTCTTGAAACTTGCGGTATACGTTTCTAAGAAGCCCCCGTGGGTTGAACATATGCCTTCTCTAAACCGTGTGAACCCGAAAGTTTTCACGAGTCATACTCTTCTGGTGCTTCACCAGATAAAATTTCAACACTGCAACTTCATCGAACGTGAGAAGTGAATGAAAGGTTATGCATTGGAGAAGTGGGAGTCGACCTTGAACTTGTGTTCATGCCCATGGACACGATGTAGATCTTATCATTAAAGCTTCTCTTAAATGAATTATTCCCTTGGTATAAGTTTTTCTTATATCAGGGATCTGGCCTTTTGCATCCGTGGTTCCGACCATGTTTGTTCTTCTTTGATTCCATTTCTCGGACAAGTTAAACAATTGTCTTCTAAGGATCAATACCCCAGTCCAACCTTTACTTTGATCTTCTGTCGAGTATTAACCCCCTGGTATCTCGAGATTATCATGGAACTGCCTAACTTTTTATGAGTTCTTCATCAAGTGCTACCTTCCCACCGATTCCAAATTTTTGTGGGCTCTGAGTTATTGAGCACTCAAAGACACCGATAACTGAACCGAGTCCGCTTTTCGGTTCAACAACTCTTCAGTAAGCTTCTATAAGTACGAGTTGGTACCCGATCACGCCATTCCTAGCCTGTTTGACTATATCATTGTCGTGACGATTCTAACTGTGCTACCTGGTCCTTATTCTCGGAGCACCAATTTTCGACGATGAACTAACCTTATGTCGATCCTCATCGTCATATCATTTCGCCTTGAACAACAAGCTTGGTTTCGAGTTTGTGTCGTAACTGTGGTTCCAATAACCTCTTGCTCATCATTCCTTTGACTTGATGTCGTCGCTGATTGACTACATCTGCATGAAATCTCTCGACAATTGTGTCGTGATCATCATCAACCTTATGAGCTCTTCCAGGAATTCAATTGAATTCATGATGGGTAATACCATCCTTGCCCCTCGATGATTCCTGTTCTCATCGACCACTTTATTGCCTTTCGTTCAACACAACTTATTCGTGTTTTGTGTAAACCTTGAGATCACTGCTACCCAGCAGTTGATCTTCCTTACCTCGGAAGTATTACCATCTCTTTTTGTCAAGAATGTGGTGAGAATTTCACCACCTCTAAATAATTCTTGATATCATAATACTACTTGCCATCTTCGTTCATTCCTTGGTCCCCGTATTGTTTTCAACCGGAATACCGACAATGGAGCTATGACGTGTGAATTCAAAACTTCTAGCAACCCTATTGCTTTGAAGTGAATGGGCGATAGTTCATTCTAAGTCCTTCGCTAATTGAATCACCATTCTGACATTGGTCGTGCAACCCAACCCTTATTTCGGGCGCACCTTTCAACCAATGTTTAATTGTGTATGTTTTCCTCGAGCATACTTCCCTATATCATTTGATCTGACAAATGTTATCTCCTTGTTCACTTAATGGTGGAAATCCATCTTTTGGGAATCTCGGTGAATTGCCGTTGAGTTCACCAGACACCTCCTTGTCCTCTCCTTGGGTTAATGATGAACTCTTGTTAACGGAAGTCACTTCATAGTTCATTTCCCGAGAATCTTTCAGTGTCATCCCGTCAATTGGTGTTGCACCTTTCTTCTCAGGCATCCTGAGCCTGAGGTATCCTGACACCAATCATACCTGAATCTCCGTCAGATATGATGGTTAGGACAACTTTCCAAGAGTTATGATGTTGATCCTTTGATGACCCGGTAACATGATGTCATGCCTAGCACCCCCCCCCCCGGCTGGAGGACCTATCGTTATAGATACCTTTTCAGCAAGGTTATCCATTCGTCCATGAGGAAATTGTAAGACTTATTCTACAAGTTATCCCTGATGGATCCTTCATGTTTCCAAAGTTTGATCTTCACCTGAAGACCATGTCAATGCTACCTCGAAGCATGTCAATGGTACTCC
>NW_021204192.1:0-1205 GCF_002162155.2 Triticum dicoccoides
GCCATCCTAGGGTTTTGAATTAAATCATAACTATTTGAATTTGGGCATTTAAAATTATATAAAATATTTAAATGCTCAAATATCTCCAAACTAAAATGTTTCATGTTGGAAATAATCCAACTATGGACCAGGAGTAGTTTGGTGATTTTTGGAGTTGCCTAGGTATTTTATTTAATTCAACAAAGTCGCAGTTATATTAAATAAAAACAGAAAACAGAAAAGAAAGGGGAAGACTTACCTGTGCAGCCCAGCCCAGCCGGCCCAGCACTGTGCTGGCCCGCGCCAGCCAGCTGCTTCCCCTCGCCAGAGCAGGCAGGGAGGTGAGCATGGCGCGCCCGAGCTCGCCACGCACCACCCAGCCTCTCTGCATCGCCCTGGTCGCCGTTGCGCCGCGTGGATCGTCTTCTGGTCGTCGCCCCGACCTCGCCGACACCCCATTCACTCTCCCCGGCTCTCTCCTTCCTCTCCCTCACTCTCTCTCTCTCACGGCCGAAGCTCACCGTCGCCGCCATTCGCCTTAGCCACCGTCTCCGACCACCCCTCGCTTCCCCGACCAGCTCAGAAGCTCCGCCTCGACTCCTTCCTCCTTCCCACCGCTCCACGGGTCCCCGGAAGCCCTGCATCGCCGCCACGTCGCCGTTCCCCTCTTCGGACTCCGACCACCGTCGCCGTCAAATTCGTCGTCTCCGACGCGTCCCCGAGCCCGCTTCGACGCCCACTGCAACCGCGGTGAGCTACGCCACCGTTTCCCCCTTCTCCCCTGCTCTCTCCCGACCCCTAGGCCCTAGCCCCACCGCGGCCGAAAGCTTCACGCCGCCGGCGATGTCGCCGTCGTGGCCACGATCGCCGTAGCGCCCAACCGAGCACGCCATCATGCTCCACATCTCACTAGGAGCACGTAGCACGCTCCAACACCCCCCTAACACCCTGCAACACCGTTCCCGTGCACGACCGAACCCCGGCCGCCGCAGCCGAGCTCGCCGCCGTCGACTCCGGCCACCCCGACCCCAACGGACTCCGCCAAGAGCCGCGGGTCGTCCTCAGCTTCACTCCGGTGGCCTCCGCGGTTCATTTGGTGGCCGAAACGACCAAAACCACTATCGCCGCCGCACTGATGGTCGCCGCCGGCCAGAACTCCGGCGAGCTGACATGGCCTAGTTAATTAGCCACTAAACCACCACCTACTGACGCTGACAAGTGGGCCC
>NW_021204193.1:0-1428 GCF_002162155.2 Triticum dicoccoides
ATAATGGGTGCATGAAGCCTTGGACGAAATATACAAGATGCCACTTCATAAATTTCGTCCCGAGGCTATTTTAGGTGCCGCGTCACCTTATTATTGGGCCAGGCCCATGTAATTTCGAAATACATAAGTATAGGCTATTTTTAGAGTCCGTATGTGTGGGGAAACAAGAGATAGGGTTGATTTCGGACCCCTCCACCAAGGGCCACGAAATTCCCCCCTCTTCCTCCATATATACAGCCCTTAGGGCATCGTTTAGACTTTGGGTTTTGTTTAGATTAAAAGTTCGCCATAGTTGCAACTTCGCGTACTTCGTTTGTGTTCAACGACCAGACAAATGCGTCACAGAACCCCACCTTGATCAATAAAGCTTTCATCTTATATTCGAAATATCCAGATTGCAATCTTAGTTTCTTGCTTGTTCTTCGTTTGCTCGCAGGAAACAGACCCTCGTGGTCAGGTTGATCATGCTCCGGCGTGGTCAATAACCTCTCGGAGTTGGTTTAGCGATTGCTAAGGCGCGACGTCCTCGCACGTTCGTAGTCGGATCGTCAAAGTCGACTTCCACCAAAGCGAAATCCACCATCTCATCGAAAGACGGGACACCTTTGCCTCTATCATACATTGTCAATGTCCATACCTACATCAGCTACATTTCTGCGAGGTAACAGTAAAGGTATTGATGATATAACTTCACATGAGAATGAAGCATGCCTAGTTAACTTGAATGCATCATGTGTTGAGTTACCTGTTGATTTGAGCACACCACCTATTTTAGAGACTCTTGTTACTATCATGAATGTGTCATGTGATCAAGCAACTGAAATATCAACAATTTTGAGTGCACCCATTGAATTAACTATTGATGCAAAAGAACCAATGTTTAATCATTTTGATATGACCTCTAATCTTGATGATGATTCTGTGTCCAATGACTTATTGCATGTTTGCTTATTTAAGCATGTTGTAGCATGTAAATTTGATGCAAATAAGGTTTATTCATCGAAGTTAGGATGGTTTAATGATGAACATTGCCAATCTTTTGAAGAGAATAAGAGCTTCACTTATATGTGCAAACTGAGTTCCAATATTTTCATGCCTTCTACTTCCTGTGATAATTTTTTGGCTTTAGTTTTTATGAACTATGAAAGTTACTCATGTATACATGTGTCATACGTGCGAAAATCAAGGGAAGTTAAACTGGATGACATATACATATACAACATGTACACCTTGTCTCTTTTGTTAGCCACATTTCAGATTAAGCAACGCCGAGGACGGCTTTATTTTCAAAAAGGGGAGGATGATGAGGACATGACTACCTTGGATACGACCAAAAATATTGCATACATGCATATTTGTAAGGTAATTTCTAATGCAAACTATTCAATAATCTATTTATGTTATCCAGAACAAAAATACTTCACACAC
>NW_021204194.1:0-956 GCF_002162155.2 Triticum dicoccoides
AGAAATCCTTGAGGAACAATGTGAAGGTTAAGCTTCCGAAATTCCTCATGGAGAAGCGGTTGACTTTGTTGTAACACCAGATTGTTACAATAAGATTTACGACTTAGCGCATCAGCCATGACGTTGGCTTTCCCTGGGGTGTAGGTTATTCCTAAGTCGAAGTCTGTGATCAATTCAACCCAACGTCTTTGCCTGAGATTCAGATCCGGTTGGGTGAAAATGTACTTCAGACTTTGGTGATCAGTGAATATTTCGCAACGATTACCGAGGAGGTAATGTCGCCAGGTCTTAAGTGCATAGACTACAGCTGCAAGCTCTAGATCATGAGTAGGATAATTCTCCTCGTGTGGGTGCAATTGCCGTGAAGCATAGGCAATTACGTGTCGGTCTTGCATGAGAATGCAACCTAGTCCTTGTCGCGAGGCGTCGCAGTAGATAACAAAGTCCTTGGAGAAGTCTGGCGGTACCAGTACGGGAGCAGAAGTCAGGCATCTTTTCAGTTCCTGAAAGCTGTGCTCACATTGTGGAGTCCACTCGAACTTCTTATCTTTCTTGAGGAGTTCGGTTAGAGGTTTGGCAACTTTGGAGAAGTTCTCGACAAAGCGACGGCAATAGCTCGCTAAGCCTAGAAAACTCCGAACTTGCTTGACCGATTCAGGTGGAGTCCAGTTAAGGACGGCTTGAACTCGCTCAGGGTTAACAGCAATACCTTTACCAGATATTACATGACCCAGATAGGTCACTTCTGACAACCAGAATTCACATTTAGAAAATTTGGCATAAAGGCGATGCTCTCGAAGTTTCTGCAACACTAGCCTTAGATGTTCGGCATGTTCTTCCTCGTTCTTGGAGTAGATGAGTATATCATCGAGGTAAACCACGACGAATTTATCCAAATACTCCATGAAGATTGAGTTCATTAACCGAGAAAAGGTGGCTGGAGCGTTGGTTAAACC
>NW_021204195.1:0-6322 GCF_002162155.2 Triticum dicoccoides
AAAGGTGGATTTGCCACAAATACGATATCACCTATATGATCATGCAAAGCAATATGACAATGATGAAGCGTGTCATAATAAACGGAACGGTAGAAAGTTGCATGGAAATATATCTCGGAATGGCTATGGAAATGCCATAATAGGTAGGTATGGTGGCAGTTTTGAGGAAGGTATACGGTGGGTGTAAGGTACCAGCGAAAGTTGCGTGGTACTAGAGAGGCTAGCAATGGTGGAAGGATGAGAGTGCGTATAATCCATGGACTCAACATTAGTCATAAAGAACTCACATACTTATTGCAAAAATCTATTAGTTATCGAAATGAAGTACTACGCGCATGCTCCTAGGGGGATAGATTGGTAGGAAAAGACCATCGCTCCTCCTCGACCGCAACTCATAAGGAAGACAATCAAAAAAATAAAGCATGCTCCGACTTCATCACATAATGGTTCACCATATGTGCATGCTACGGGAATCACAAACCTCAACACAAGTATTTCTCAAATTCAAAATTACTCCAATAGCATGACTCTAATATCACCATCCCCATATCTCAAAACAATCATAAGGAATCAAACTTCTCTTAGTATTCAATGCACTTTATATGAAAGTTTTTATTATATCCCTCTTGGATGCCCATCATATTAGGACTAGTTTTATAATCCAAGCAAATTACCATGCTGTTCTAAAATACTCTCAAAATAATATAAGTGAAGCATGAGAGTTCAACAATTTCTTCAAAATAAAACCACCGCCATGCTCTAAAAAGATATAAATGAAGCACTAGAGCAAATGACAAACTACTCAAAAGATATAAGTGAAGATTAATGAGTAGTCGAATAATTATGTAACTATGTGAAGACTCTCTAACATTTAAGAATTTCAGGTCTTATGTACTTTTATTAAAACAGCAAGCAAAACCTAATGAAATAAAATGACGCTCCAAGCAAAACACATATCATGTGATGAATAAAAATATAGCTCCAAGTAAAGTTACCGATGAACGAAGACGAAAGAGAGGATGCCATCCGGGGCATCCCCAAGCTTAGGCTCTTGGTTGTCCTTGAATATTACCTTGGGGTGCCTTGGGAATCCCCAAGCTTAGGATCTTTCCACTCCTTATTCCATAGTCCATCAAATCTTTACCCAAAACTTGAAAACTTCACAACACAAAACTCAACAGAAAACTTGTAAGCTCCGTTAGTATAAGAAAATAAATCACCACTTTTGGTAATGTTGTGAACTCATTCTAAATTCATATTGGTGTAATATCTACTGTATTACAACTTCTCTATGGTTCATGCCCTCCGATACTACTCATAGATTCATCAAAATAAGCAAACAAAATATAGAAAATAGAATCTGTCAAAACAGAATAGTCTGTAGTAATCTGTAACTATAGAATACTTTTGTAAGCTCAAAAATCCATCAAAATTAGGAAAACCTGAGAAATTTGTGTACCAATCCATAGCAAACAGAATCAGATCAAAATCACATTTTTGTGAATTATCAAAACTAATTTACTAAGCGCAAAAGTTTCTAATTTTCAGCAGGATCAACACAACTATCACCGTGAACTATCCCAAAGGTCTTACATGGCACTTTATTGAAACAAATGCTATAAAACATGATTACTACAGTATCATAATCATGTGAACAAACAAAAACAGTAGGGGTAAATATTGGGTTGTCTCCCAACAAGCTGTTTTCTTTAATGCCTTTCTATCTAGGCATGATGATTTCAATGATGCTCGTATAAAAGATAAGAATTGAAACATAAAGAGAGCGTCATGAAGAATATGACTAGCACATTTAAGTCTAACCCACTTCCTATTCATAGGTATTTTGTGAGCAAACAACTTATGGGAACAAGAATCAACTAGCATAGGAAGACAAAACAAGCATAACTTCAAAACTTTCAACACATAGAGAGGAAAGTTGATATTATTGCAAGTCCTACAAGCATATATTCCTCCCTCATTATAATTTTCAGTGGCATCATGAATGAATTAAACAATATAACCATCACATAAATCATTCTTTTCATGATCTACAAGCATAGAAATTTTACCACACTCCACATAAGCAATATTATTCTCATGAATAGTAATGGGAGCAAACTCAACAAAATAACTATCATGTGAGGCATAATCCAATTGAAAATTAAAATCAAGATGACAAGTTTCATGGTTATCATTATTCTTTATAGCATACATGTCATCACAATAATCATCATATCTAGCAACTTTGTTCTCATAATCAATTGGAACCTCTTCCAAAATAGTGGATTCATCACTAAATAAAGTCTTGATCTCTCCAAATCCACTTTCATAATTATCGTAATAAGATTCAACACCCTCCAAAATAGTGGGATCATTACTTCCTAAAGTTGACACTCTTCCAAACCCACTTTCATCAATATAATCATCATAGATAGGAGGCATGCTTTCATCATAATAAATTTTCTCATCAAAACTTGGGGGACAAAAAATATCATCTTCATCAAACATAGCATCCCCAAGCTTGTGGCTTTGCATATCATTAACATCATGGATATTTAAGGAATTCATACTAACAACATTGCAATCATGCTCATCATTCAAAGATTTTATGCCAAATATTTTATAGACTTCTTCTTCTAACACTTTGGCAAAATTATCAGAATCTTTATTTTCATGAAAGACATTAAAAAGATGAAGCATATGAGGCAACCTCAATTCCATTTTTTTGTAGTTTTATTTTAGAGACTAAACTAGTGACAAAACAAGAAACTAAAAGATTCAATTGCAAGATCTAAAGATATACCTTCAAGCACTAACCTCCCCGGCAACGGCGCCAGAAAAGAGCTTGATGTCTACTACGCAACCTTCTTCTTGTAGACGTTGTTGGGCCTCCAAGTGCAGAGGTTTGTAGGACAGTAGAAAATTTCCCTCAAGTGGATGACATAAGGTTTATCAGTCCGTGGGAGGCGCAGGATGAAGATGGTCTCTCTCAAACAACCCTGCAACCAAATAACAAAGAGTCTCTTGTGTCCCCAACACACCCAATACAATGGTAAATTGTATAGGTGCACTAGTTCGGAGAAGAGATGGTGATACAAGTGCAATATGGATAGTAGATATATGTTTTTGTAATCTGAAAATATAAAAACAGCAAGGTAGCAAGTAACAAAAGTGAGCGAAAATGGTATTGCAATGCTTCGAAACAAGGCCTAGGGTTCATACTTTCACTACTGCAAGTTCTCTCAACAAGGATAAAATAATTGGATCATATAACAATCCCTCAACATGCAACAAAGAGTCACTCCGAAGTCAATAATAGCGGAGAACAAACGAAGAGTTTATTGTACGGTACGAAACCACCTCAAAGTTATTCTTTCCAATCAATCCATTGGGCTATTCCTATAAGTGTCACAAACAGCCCTAGAGTTTGTAGTAAAATAACACCTTAAGACACGCATCAACCAAAACCCCAATGTCACCTAGATACTCCAATGTCACCTCAAGTATCCGTGGGTTTGATTATACGATATGCATCACACAATCTTAGATTCATCTATTCAAACCAACACAAAGAACTTCAAAGAGTGCCCCAAAGTTTCTACTGGAGAGTCAAGAAGAAAACATGTGCCAACCCCTATGCATAGATTACCAAGGTCACGGAACCCACAAGTTGATCACCAAAACATACATCAAGTGAATCAATAGAATACCCCATTGTCACCATGGGTATCCCATGCAAGACATCCATCAAGTGTTCTCAAATCCTTAGACTCAATCTGATAACATAACTTCAAATGGAAAACTCAATCTATTACAAGAAGGTAGAGGGGGAGAAACATCATAAGATCCAACTATAATAGCAAAGCTCGCGGTACATCAAGATAGTGCCATATGAAGAACACGAGAGAGAGAGAGAGAGAGATCAAACACATAGCTACTTGTACATACCCTCAGCCTCGAGGGTGAACTACTCCCTCCTCGTCATGGAGAGCGCCGGGATGATGAAGATGGCCATCGGTGATGGATCCCCCCTCCGGCAGGTTGCCAGAACAGGGTACCGATTGGTTTTTGGTGGCTACACAGGCTTGCGGCGGTGGAACTCCCGATTAGGTTTTGTTCTAGAAGTTTGGGGATTTATAGGAGGGGTTGGCATTGGTTTCACGTCTGGGGCGCCCATAGGGAGTCCACGAGGCAGGGGGCGTGCCCTCCACCCTCACGGGGCCCACGCGACACTTATCCGGTAGCTTTTCATTCTAGTATTTTTTATATTTTCTAAAAAAAATCTTCATTGATTTTCAGCCCATTCCGAGAACTTTTATTTCTGCACAAAAACAACACCACGCCAGTTCTGCTGAAAACAGCGTCAGTCCGGGTTAGTTCTAATCAAATCATACAAAAATCATGTAAAAATATTATAAACATGGCATGAATACATCAAAAATTATAGATACGTTGGATACGTATCAGTCAGTCTACTAATCTTGGACGTGATGCCTATATAATGATCATTGCCTGGATATCGTCATGATTATTTGAAGTTCTATCAATTGCCCAACAGTAATTGTTTTCCCACCGTTTGTTATTTTTCTTGAGAGAAGCCACTAGTGAAACCTACGGCCCCCGGGTCTCTTTTCATCATATTTGTCTTTGCGATCTATTTTCCTTTGCATTTATTTTCATATTTATTGAACCAAAAATACAAAAATACCTTGCTGCAATTTATTTTTTCCGCGATCTATTTATCCTATCTACCACTTTTACCTCATATTATTTGCCTATCTTGAGGGGCCGTACCCAAAAGGGATTGACAACCCCTTTAACATGACGGGTTGCGAGCATTTGTTATTTGTGTGCAGGTGTTGTTTACGTGTTGTGAGGAGGTTCTCCTACTGGTTCGATAACCTTGGTCTCATCACTGAGGGAAATACCTACCGTCGCTATCTGCATCATCCCTTCCTCTTTGGGGAAATATGACTTAGTTCTAGCAGACATCACGACCCTCGACCCCTCGGCGACCCTCGACCATCGGCGACCCTCTTTTTCTACTTTTCCTACTTCTTTGTTTCATCTTCTTCTACTACTTTTTTTCATCTTCTTGTTTCTTCTTCTTCTTCTTCTCCTTCTTCTTCTACTTATTGTTCTTTTTTTTCATCTTCTTCTTCTTCCTCTTCATCTTCTTCTTCCTCTTCTTCTTTTACTTCTTTTTTTTCATCTTTCTTGTTTATTCTTAAAAGCTGAAAAAAAACTAAACTAACCTTTTTCCTTAAACTAATTAAACTAAACTAAGGCCTCATTTGATTGCTTTGTTATTTCTAAGTATTTTGAGAATACTACAGTATTTGATATTACCATAATTTCATTTACTGTGGGGTGTTTGGCTGCCACTAAAAATGATGCTTTTAATACTGCGGTATTTGCAAAACCTTGGTATTTTCTCTATTTTAAAAAAAATAGATATGGACCTGTTTTTTTTAAACTGAGCTTGCGAAAGAAACAGCTCCATGCCCGGCCACTGATCCCTAAGTGGCAATGATAAGTTGGCAGAGCATGCAGCAAGTCGGTTAATTGCCATAAATCCTGGTACTAAAATGCCTTATCTCCACCTCATCAGTGTACATGGATCAAGGAATAGATGGGTTGTGATTGATAGTTTGAGAAGTCAAATTAGGAGAACTGGCACTGAGAAAGAAGTTGGTTATAGCTGGATTTAGTGTCCCAGCATGATTCACTCCTGATTTATTTTACCAAGGTGGTTTAGTGTCGTACCAATATATTGGTTGTATATACTGAGGCACAAAACGTATCCATGGTGTAGCGCATGATCATTTATATGGATATTCCACCAAAATGGTAAAATTCTAGAAAACTGCTCTTGTATGTTTACTTTGGCATCTAAGGCAATGTTCTAATGACACAACTTTTTTGTTTGCGCGTCTTATGTAGAATGTCTGAAAGTTCAGTACACAGGCTCTTGGTGGATGGGTTAACCTAGGCATACTGGTGTGGAGTACAAAAAAGCGTGAAACACATCTGCCAGGTACGGTTGATTGAACTGGATCGCATGCTTGTATAGTTGTGCATATAATGTGTTCCATCCTTTAGAGGTGGACTAACTATGCAATCTGTTTTCTCTTCAGTTGATCGGTATAGAATACCTTCCTCTTCAATTATATGTTTAAAAAAAGCACCATGAAACACTATCTCAACTTAATTATTAACAAGAAATTGATGACTTGCCCTCCAGAGTTTAATCATTAACCAACTTATCAATTAAACTAAATTAATCAAACTAAACTAACCTTTATTCTTAAAAAACAGAAAA
>NW_021204195.1:6950-9577 GCF_002162155.2 Triticum dicoccoides
GGCGACGGGCAGCGCTACTGGGGGCGGCGACGGGCGGCTGACCCACGGCTGCGGTGGGGAGGCGGCAACGGGGATGCTCAGGAGGGAGTGGGAAGCCAGGGAGGGGGCGGTGACGGGGCGGGGAGGGGGCGGCGAAGGCGCGGGGAGGGTGCAGCGGCAATGGCGCAGGGTGGGAGAGGGAGGAAAGAGGAGAGGAGACAGAGAGAAGGCGACGGCGGGGGCACAGCCCCGTTAAGTTAATTTTGAAGCTCTGTCATCGGCCTCTCCTTTGTCGTCTGCTAGCGTACAGCAAAGAGGGGTCCCGTTAGGGTTTGACAGCCATTGGGCCAAACCCCCGCTTTGCCGTCCGCTAGCAGACGGCAAAGAGTTGGCTGATGGCAAAGCCTACCTTTACTGTCCGCTGCCTCTTTGCCGTCTGCTTTCTGGTGGTTGATAGCAAAGCCTACCTTTGTCGTCCACTAGCAGACGGCAAAGAGTGAGCAGACGGCAAATCTATTGATTCCAGTAGTGTAGTGCTTCACTTATATCTTTTTAGAGCACGACGGTGGCCTTATTTTTTGTAAGAAATTATTGAACTCTCATGCTTCACTTATATTATTTTGAGAGTTTCTCTAAAAAGCGTTGTAATTTTCTTTGGTTATAAACTTAGTCCTAATATGATAAGCATCCAAGAGGGATATAATAAAACTTTCATATAAAGTGCATTGAATACTAAGAGAAGTTTGATTCCTTATGATTGTTTTGAGATATAAAGATGGTGATATTAGAGTCATGCTAGTGAGTAATTCTGGATTGGTAGAAATACGTGTGTTAAAGTTTATGATTCCCATAGCATGCACGTATGGTGAACCGTTATGTGATGAAGTCGGAGCATCATTTATTTATTGATTGTCATCCTTTATGTAGAGGTCGGGACCGCACGATGGTTAACTCCTACCAACCCTTCCCCTAGGAGCATGCGTGTAGTACTTTGCTTTGATAGCTAATAAATTTTTGCAATAAGTTTGTGAGTTCTTTATGACTAATGTTGAGTCCATGGATTATACGCACCCTCACCCTTCCACCCTTGCTAGCCTCTCTAGTACCGCGTAACTTTCGTCGGTACCATACACCCACGATATACCTTCCTCAAAACAGCCACCATACCTACCTATTATGGCATTTCCATAGCCATTCTGAGAAATATTTCCATGCAACTTTCCACCGTTCCATTTTATTATGACACGTTCTATCATTGTCATGTTACTTTGCATGATCATGTAGTTGACATAGTATTTGTGGCAAAGCCACCTTTCATAATTATTTCATACATGTCACTCTTGAGTCATTGCACATCCCGGAAGTTGCGTGGCAATATATCTCGGAATGGCTATAGAAATGCCATAATAGGTATGTATGGTGGCTGTTTTGAGGAAGGTATATGGTGGGTTTATTGCACCGGTGAAAGCTGTGCGGTACTAGAGAGGCTGGCAATGGTGGAAGGGTGAGAGTGCGTATAATCCATGGACTCAACATTAGTCATATAGAACTCACATACTTATTGCAAGAATCTATTAGCTATTGAAGCAAAGTACTACGCTCATGCTCCTAGGGGATAGATTGGTAGGAAAAGACCATCGCTTGTCCCCGACTGCCACTCATAAGGAAGACAATCAAAAAATAAACCATGCTCCGACTTTGTTACATAACGGTTCACCATACGTGCATGCTACGGGAATCACAAACCTTAACAAAAGTATTCTACCAATCCACAATTACTCACTAGCATGACTCTAATATCACCATCTTTGTATCGCAAAACTATTGCAAGGAATCAAACATGTCATATTCAGTGATCTACAAGTTTTTATGTAGGGTTTTATGACTAACCATGTGAATGACCAATTCGTGTCAACTCTCTAAATAGATATAAGTGAAGCAAGAGATTTTAATTCTTTCTACAACAGATATGCCCATGCTCTAACAACTATAAGTGAAGCACAAGATCATTCTACAAATGGCGGTTTTCTATGTGTAGGGAAACACGCAATCCAAACTACAAATGATATAAGTGAAGCACATGAAGCATTCTATAAAGCCATACTCAAAATATATAAGCGAAGTGCAAAGAGCATTCTATAAATAAACCAAGGACTATCTCATACCAGCATGGTGCATTACTAAAAGAAAGATAAAAAGCACACAACGCTCCAAGATTTACGCATATCACGTGATGAATAAAAATATAGCTCTAAGTAAAATTACCGATGATCGTTAGAAGAAAGAGGGGATGCCTTCCGGGGCATCCCCAAGCTTAGTTGCTTGGGAGTCCTTGAATATTACCTTTGGGTGCCTCAGGCATCCCCAAGCTTAGACTCTTGCCACTCCTTATTCCTTCATCCGTCGTGATCTCACCCAAAACTTGAAAACTTCAATCACACAAAACTTAACAAAAACCTTCATGAGATCCATTAGCATAATAAAACAAATCACCACTTTAAGTATTGGTGCAAACTCATTCATATTCTATTTTTGCATTGAAGCTATTGTATTATAACTTCTCTATGGCTTATACCACCGATAAAATCGATAGTTTCATCAAAACGAGCAAAATAATGCATCAAAAACAGGATCTGTCTTAAACAGGA
>NW_021204196.1:0-2076 GCF_002162155.2 Triticum dicoccoides
CAGTGTGCTAAGCTTGATAGTACATTAGATGGGACGGAAAGTAGTCCTGATCGAAGCCCAAATTTTCTTATCAGTAGCCTTTGGGCGGATTGTTACCGATTTTTGATTAATATACTAGGGTTCCTCTGCCTCTCATCGGCGTTGCCTTCAGTCCGCCTCGTCTCCAGTGGCCTTAGGGCCATGGCGGCGTGATGGACCCCGACCCTTGCCCATGGGAGGGCTTCTCTTTTAGATATTTCTTCGAGTTTTATTAGAGTTTGTGTCCTACTTGGGAAGAAGAGATTGTGGCGGATCCCTGAAGATGGAACAAACGATGTAAGTTTATTAGTATGAGTTAATAAAGCAGCCATGAAGGCCTTCCCCTAAAAAAACATTAAAGATGAATAGATTGAAAGTTTTCCTGAAAAAAAAGATTGTTGATTAATAAATAAAGCTCTTTGATTCATTGAAAAAAAAGTTTAGAGTAGAATTAGGAATTATAATGCCTTGTTTAAATTAGATAGAGATATATTCTCGACGCGCAAGTCAATCTCGTTGGAACGTGCAACATGTAATCTCTACATCTATATATAGAAGAAACCACGCGGACTTCCCAGGGCGTGGTACAATCGCTTACCAAATTCGTACAATCATAAGGTCACGGAACCAACCCGGAATCAGCCAAAGCACTGCAATTGCAAATTTGCAATGCCTCGGAGCGGCTCCATCAAGAAGCAGGCGATGGTCGGCGATGCCAACGATGCCCTCCCGCGAGATGTCCTGGCCAGCGTCCTGCTCCGCTTTCCGGCGAGCGACCTCCGGCGCTTCCGCCTCGTCTGCAAGGAGTGGTGCGAGGTCATCTCCGACCCTACCTTCATTGATGCGCACATGGTCCACGGACCGCGGCCCCTGACCCACACCATTGTTTTTTTTCATGGACGTCGGGGAGGCGGAGCTGACGGGGCCATAGAGCCGCGAAGCAGCGACGGCTACCTCTTCGACGAGCAGTGGCGACTGGTGGCCAGGTTCACGGCTGGCGAGTCAGAAGACATGGTGGGCACGTGCAATGGCCTGCTCTGCTTCCTCGACCTCCGCCAGGGGGGCATCAGGATGGTAGAGCCATTCACCGGCGAATCTTTTGTCCTGCCGTCGCCGCAGAGGCGGTTGTGGCACGCTCGTGGCGCCTACAGCTTTGGCTTCGACCCCGGCTCGGGGAGATACAAGATTTTGCACCACGAGAAGGATGCTTACATGTACACGATCGGAGGAGGCGAGAACTGGAGGAGAGCGCATGGGGCCACCGTGTCTTACGGCTGCGTATTCGCTGACGGAGCAGTGTGGTCCGTTGCTATGAATCGGCGTCGACTGAGAAAGGTCGTGCGCTTCGATCTGGCGACGGAGAAGATCACGTCGGAGCCCATGGAATGGGCTGGCTTGCGTACAGCTCTGTCAACGGTGTCAGACGCGCGAGTGTTCTTGATGGGCTTAGGGGTCGGGGAGCTGGAGGTGTTCTCCATGGGAGACGGCGGCCGGTGGGTGCGATATAGCATCGCCGTGAGGGCGCCTCACATGCGGTATCCCGCGGTGCCGTATCCCCTGCAACGGGGGTACCTGCTGATGCTGGACCGTAACAGGGATTCGCGTGCTGGCGTGTACGCTCATCCGATTGCGCCGGCGAGCAATGATCTGGGCTCGGGGAAGCTGCTGCTTCAGATGCCAAAGGACTGGCCGGGAGCTGACGGGACACCTGCATGCGATAATAAGACGCGATGGCTGTTTGTACCGGTCCCGCGTGAGGAGGAGACGGCGGCCAGAGTAAGACGAGTCCCACAAGAACTGCACCCTCCAAGGGTGTTCTCTTATGCCCCACCAGTGTCTATTTTCAAGAAAGCAAAAAATGCCCCACCGGTGTCTCCTCCTCCCTTGGCACGCTACTTTGGAGGCCTGCCCAAATTATAAAGCCACAAATCGGTGGTTACTTGTATCGGCTTCTACAATTTGATTATCTAACGCTATTTTCATTTCTATATATAATCTCGCAATAATGTACTATCTTGTGTATTTCGCTGAAGAGCTGGCCATTTTTTGACTTTTCTT
>NW_021204197.1:0-2076 GCF_002162155.2 Triticum dicoccoides
CAGTGTGCTAAGCTTGATAGTACATTAGATGGGACGGAAAGTAGTCCTGATCGAAGCCCAAATTTTCTTATCAGTAGCCTTTGGGCGGATTGTTACCGATTTTTGATTAATATACTAGGGTTCCTCTGCCTCTCATCGGCGTTGCCTTCAGTCCGCCTCGTCTCCAGTGGCCTTAGGGCCATGGCGGCGTGATGGACCCCGACCCTTGCCCATGGGAGGGCTTCTCTTTTAGATATTTCTTCGAGTTTTATTAGAGTTTGTGTCCTACTTGGGAAGAAGAGATTGTGGCGGATCCCTGAAGATGGAACAAACGATGTAAGTTTATTAGTATGAGTTAATAAAGCAGCCATGAAGGCCTTCCCCTAAAAAAACATTAAAGATGAATAGATTGAAAGTTTTCCTGAAAAAAAAGATTGTTGATTAATAAATAAAGCTCTTTGATTCATTGAAAAAAAAGTTTAGAGTAGAATTAGGAATTATAATGCCTTGTTTAAATTAGATAGAGATATATTCTCGACGCGCAAGTCAATCTCGTTGGAACGTGCAACATGTAATCTCTACATCTATATATAGAAGAAACCACGCGGACTTCCCAGGGCGTGGTACAATCGCTTACCAAATTCGTACAATCATAAGGTCACGGAACCAACCCGGAATCAGCCAAAGCACTGCAATTGCAAATTTGCAATGCCTCGGAGCGGCTCCATCAAGAAGCAGGCGATGGTCGGCGATGCCAACGATGCCCTCCCGCGAGATGTCCTGGCCAGCGTCCTGCTCCGCTTTCCGGCGAGCGACCTCCGGCGCTTCCGCCTCGTCTGCAAGGAGTGGTGCGAGGTCATCTCCGACCCTACCTTCATTGATGCGCACATGGTCCACGGACCGCGGCCCCTGACCCACACCATTGTTTTTTTTCGTGGACGTCGGGGAGGCGGAGCTGACGGGGCCATAGAGCCGCGAAGCAGCGACGGCTACCTCTTCGACGAGCAGTGGCGACTGGTGGCCAGGTTCACGGCTGGCGAGTCAGAAGACATGGTGGGCACGTGCAATGGCCTGCTCTGCTTCCTCGACCTCCGCCAGGGGGGCATCAGGGTGGTAGAGCCATTCACCGGCGAATCTTTTGTCCTGCCGTCGCCGCAGAGGCGGTTGTGGCACGCTCGTGGCGCCTACAGCTTTGGCTTCGACCCCGGCTCGGGGAGATACAAGATTTTGCACCACGAGAAGGATGCTTACATGTACACGATCGGAGGAGGCGAGAACTGGAGGAGAGCGCATGGGGCCACCGTGTCTTACGGCTGCGTATTCGCTGACGGAGCAGTGTGGTCCGTTGCTATGAATCGGCGTCGACTGAGAAAGGTCGTGCGCTTCGATCTGGCGACGGAGAAGATCACGTCGGAGCCCATGGAATGGGCTGGCTTGCGTACAGCTCTGTCAACGGTGTCAGACGCGCGAGTGTTCTTGATGGGCTTAGGGGTCGGGGAGCTGGAGGTGTTCTCCATGGGAGACGGCGGCCGGTGGGTGCGATATAGCATCGCCGTGAGGGCGCCTCACATGCGGTATCCCGCGGTGCCGTATCCCCTGCAACGGGGGTACCTGCTGATGCTGGACCGTAACAGGGATTCGCGTGCTGGCGTGTACGCTCATCCGATTGCGCCGGCGAGCAATGATCTGGGCTCGGGGAAGCTGCTGCTTCAGATGCCAAAGGACTGGCCGGGAGCTGACGGGACACCTGCATGCGATAATAAGACGCGATGGCTGTTTGTACCGGTCCCGCGTGAGGAGGAGACGGCGGCCAGAGTAAGACGAGTCCCACAAGAACTGCACCCTCCAAGGGTGTTCTCTTATGCCCCACCAGTGTCTATTTTCAAGAAAGCAAAAAATGCCCCACCGGTGTCTCCTCCTCCCTTGGCACGCTACTTTGGAGGCCTGCCCAAATTATAAAGCCACAAATCGGTGGTTACTTGTATCGGCTTCTACAATTTGATTATCTAACGCTATTTTCATTTCTATATATAATCTCGCAATAATGTACTATCTTGTGTATTTCGCTGAAGAGCTGGCCATTTTTTGACTTTTCTT
>NW_021204198.1:0-799 GCF_002162155.2 Triticum dicoccoides
TGCTCCCGGTCACCCTCTGACCACTCCACGGTGTCCATCATACTCACCGTGTCCCGTAGCACCTAGCTAGCTACTCCCCGAGCCTCACCGACCCCTCTAGCGTCAAGTTCGTCTTCGGCCGAACCCCGGTGGCCGCCAAAGTCGTCGCCGGCGCCAACTCCGGCCACCCCGACCCCAACGGACTCCACCAAGAGCTGCGGCTCGTCCTTAGCTCCACTCCGGTGGTCTCCGTGACCCATTTGGTGGCCGAAACAGCCAAAACCACTTCCGCCGCCGCGTCGGGCTCGCCGGCGGCTAAACGCCGGTGCAGCCGACCCGGGTTTGACCATGGGTGGGCCCTGGTTGACTCCCCTAAGTCAATGACAGGTGGGGCCCAGCCCTGTTAATTAAACAGGTTTAGTTTTATCTAAACTTTAATTAAATTAATCACACTGACACGCGGGACCCACTGTCAGGTTTGACCCGGACGTGTCCCGTTGACCTGCTGACGTCACACTGACGTCAGGCTGACGCAATAATTGATTTTCTGGAATTAATCTAATATAGGAAATTCCAGAATATAGTTTAAACTTCAAAAATTCATAACTTTTATTCTGTAACTCCAAATCAGACAAGTTATATATGAAAAATGATCAGAAAAATCCAATCTATCCATCTGTACTATTTTCATGCATGATTAAACAAGTTAACCTGATGATTAATGCAGAACAAGGAAAAACACTTTAAAGGGCCATGTTTGAGTTTGAAATTTGAATCTTTGATTCAAATTGGTTCAAACCCTTCTGGTCTTAGTTGCATT
>NW_021204199.1:0-1860 GCF_002162155.2 Triticum dicoccoides
TGTCCCTTTCGTGGACTATTACTCACCGTTTTAGGGTCCTAAAGCGATTTCCATTGTTGTCGAACCCCAAGGTGTGCTTTCGTGTTGGTCGTCGAGTCTCGCAGTTTTGGCCGATTCTGGCCCGTTTCTTGGATTATTACTCAGTTTTGGGGTCCCGATGTGATTTCCACGATTGATGAACCCCGGGGGTGCGTTTATGTGTCGGTCATCAACACTCACAATTTTGGCCAATCCTGGCCGTCTCGTGGACTATTACTCACTGTTTTGGGGTCCCGGAGTGATTTCCACGATTGACGAACCTCTGGGTGCGTTTACGTGTCGGTCATCAACACTCGTAGGTTTTGTTGATTCCGACCCGTTTCGTGGACTATTACTCACCGTTTTGGGGTCCCAAAGAGATTTCCATTTTTGTCGAACCCCAAGGTGTGCTTGCGTGTTGGTCGTCAAGACTCGCAGTTTTGGCCGATTTTGGCCCGTTTTTGAACTATTACACAGTTTTGGCATCCCGAAGTGATTTCCACGATTGACAAACCCTACGGTGCGCTTACGTGTCGGTCATCAACAATCGCAGTTTTGGCCGATTCTGGTCCGTTTGGTGCACTATTACTCACCGTTTTGGGGTCCTAGAGCGATTTACACGATTTGCGATCCCCGGGGTGCGTTTATGTGTCGGTTATCAACACTCAACATTTTGCCCAATTCTGGTCCGTCTCGTGGACTATTACTCACCGTTTTGGGGTCCCAGAGCGATTTCCACGATTCACGATCCCGGGGGTGCGTTTACGTGCCCGTCATCAACACTCATAGTTCTGGCCAATTCTGACCCGTTTCGTGGACTATCACTCACCTTTTTGGGGTCCCGAAGCGATTTCCATAGTTGTTGAACCCAAAGATGCACTTACGTGTCGTTCATCAACACTCGCAGTTTTGGCCGATTCTGGCCCGTTTTGTGGACTATTACTCGCAGTTTCGGGTCCCGGGGGGATTTCACGATTGACGAACCCCTGGTGCATTTATGTTTCGGTCATCAACAATCGCGGTTTTTGTCGATTATGTCCCTTTCGTGGACTATTACTCACCGTTTTAGGGTCCTAAAGCGATTTCCATTGTTGTCGAAGCCCAAGGTGTGCTTTCGTGTTGGTCGTCAAGTCTCGCAGTTTTGGCCGATTCTGGCCCGTTTCTTGGATTATTACTCAATTTTTGGGGTCCCAATGTGATTTCCACGATTGATGAACCCCGGGGGTGCGTTTATGTGTCGGTCATCAACACTCACAATTTTGGCCAATTCTGGCCGTCTCGTGGACTATTACTCACTGTTTTGGGGTCCCGGAGTGATTTCCACGATTGACGAACCTCTGGGTGCGTTTACATGTCGGTCATCAACACTCGCAGGTTTTGTTGATTCCGAGACCCGTTTCGTGGACTATTACTCACCGTTTTGGGGTCCCAAAGAGATTTCCATTTTTGTCGAACCCCAAGGTGTGCTTGCGTGTTGGTCGTCAAGACTCGCAGTTTTGGCCGATTTTGGCCCGTTTTTGAACTATTACACAGTTTTGGCATCCCGAAGTGATTTCCACGATTGACAAACCCTACGGTGCGCTTACGTGTCGGTCATCAACAATCGCAGTTTTGGCCGATTCTGGTCCGTTTGGTGCACTATTACTCACCGTTTTGGGGTCCTAGAGCGATTTACACGATTTGCGATCCCCGGGGTGCGTTTATGTGTCGGTTATCACCATTTTGCCCAATTCTGGTCCGTCTCGTGGACTATTACTCACCGTTTTGGGGTCCCAGAGCGATTTCCACGATTCACGATCCCGGGGGTGCGTTTACGTGCCCGTCGTCAACACTCATAGTTCT
>NW_021204200.1:0-1751 GCF_002162155.2 Triticum dicoccoides
GATCATAATGCTAAGCTATGGGTCTTGTCCATCACATCATTCTCCTAATGATGTGATCCCTTCATCAAATGACAACACATGTCTATGGTTAGGAAACTTAACCATCTTTGATTAATGAGCTAGTCTAGTAGAGGCTTACTAGGGACACGGTGTTTTGTCTATGTATCCACACATGTATCAAGTTTTCGGTTAATATAATTCTAGCATGACTAATAAACATTTATCATGAATAAGGAAATATAAAATAACAACTTTATTATTGCCCTAGGGCATATTTCCTTCACCGGGTCTATCTTTTATCATATATTAATACTAAAAGTACCTTGCTGCAATTTTCTTTTGTATTTTTGTTTAATCTATCTATCAAAAACTACACAATTTAATCTTGCTTGTAACCGTTGAGGGATCGACAACCCCTTTACGCTTTGGGTTGCAAGTTTTTGTTGTTTGTGTGCAGATGTTGTTCACATAGTGTTGTTTGGTCCTCCTACTGGATTGATAACCTTTGTTTCATAACTGAGGTAAATACTTATCTCTACTGTAGTGCATCATCCTCTCCTCTTCGAGGAAACCCCAATGCAACTCACAAGTAGCAACAACCACCACGTGATGGAGCACATCACAACACAAGAAAAAGATGTCCCCAACCCCTCAACGGATGATGCATCGACGGAACAAGGGAGAGAGCCCAAGGTCTCGAGATCCATTCATTGAAGAAGAACCCGCCAAGTGCCAAGCATGGACGCCTAGCCACTGTTGCCGACGCGCACCAGAACCATTGCCGAGGTAGGCCTCCGGTGCCCTGAATGTCATTTTACCGCCACACCCTGCGCCAAAACGAGGCGTACAAGCGGAAATGCCGCACCTGTGATGTGACACGCAGGAGAGGAGGAAGGAAGATGTTCACTGCCATTGAGGCTAGCTGGGCTTTGCCAGGCGGTGAGGGGAGCCGGGGGGGGGATGGGGTGGTGGCGCTTAGAGTTTTCCTCTGTCTCTCATGGGAGACACACAGAACAAACATGGATGTTCCTTCACCAGTAGATGATGCTATGCTAGGCGCACGCGAGAAGCAATGCCAAATCAACGAGAAGCAAGTCCAAATAAACGAGATGCAAGATGAAATCATTGAGATGAAATCCCTAATAGAAAAGTTTAAGAAGCTTTGCCTTGAACTCCTAGCTACCATAATGATTTGATTCGTACTCCCTGGATCATTTGCAGTTGTTCTTTTGGTGGGAGCCATTGTATTGATAATGTTTTTAGGATAGGCGATGACGAGTAGAGTTATATATTGCTTCCTTCGTTCGAGAATATAAGGTGCATCCATTTTCATGCAAGTCAAACTTATATATGTTTGCCCAAGATTATACAATAAAATAGCAAGATCTACAATAAAATAAATGACATATAAAAAATACTTTTCATGATGGATCTAATGATAAAGTTTTGGTATTGTATATATTGATGTTTTTCCTAAAAACTTGGTCAAACATGCTTTTGAAAAACTAATTTGTAGAAAATGAATGTTGGGGACATCGTCGCCCCCATCCTGGCGTGGTCGTCTTTGACGATGCCGGCATGCGTGTGGCTTGGTGACCTAGTAGATCCACCGATATGTTGAGGATAGGTGTGTGTGGTGCGCCATCAATTTGGGAGAGCTGGCAGTGGCCCGATCGCTGGTGTTCCCCAAGATCTCTCTTCTTCTTGGCGTCGTCCTTTGTCGCGGTGTTGTAGGGCTCGGAGAGGTAGAT
>NW_021204201.1:0-942 GCF_002162155.2 Triticum dicoccoides
CAGAGTGATTTCCATGATTAACAAACCCTGGGATACTATTACGTGTCGGTCATCAACACTGGCAGTTTTGGCCGATTCTTGCCCGTTTCATGGACTATTACTCACTATTTTGGGGACCCCGAGTTATTACCACGATTAACAAACCCTGAGATGCGTCTACGTGTCGGTCATCAACACTGGCAGTTTTGGCCGATTCTGGTCCGTTTCATGGACTATTACTCACTGTTCTGGGGTCGGAGAGTGATTTCCATGATTAACAAACCCTGGGATGCGTTTACGTCTCGGTCATCAACAGTGGCAGTTTTGGCCTATTCTGGCCTGTTTCATGGACTTACTCACTGTTTTTGGGTCCCGGAGTGATTTCCGTGATTAACAAACCCTGGGATGCGTTTACGTGTCGGTCATCAATACTGCTAGTTTTCGCCGATTCTGGCGCGTTTCATGGACTATTACTCACTGTTTTGGGGACCCGGAGTTATTACCACGATTAAAAAACCCAGAGACGCGTCTACGTGTCGGTCATCAACACTGGCAGTTTTTGCCGATTTTGGCCCGTGTCATGGACTATTACTCACTGTTTTGGGGTCCCAGAGTGATTTCCACGATTAACAAACCCTGTGATGCGTTTACGTGTTGATCATCAACACTCGCAGTTTTGGCCGATTCTGGCCCATTTCTTGGATTATTACTCACCGTTTTGGGGTCCCAAAGCGATTTCCATAGTTAATCAACCCAAGGGTGCGCTTACATGTCGGTCATCAACACTGGCAGTTTTGGCCGATTCTAGCCCGTTTCATGGACTATTACTCACTGTTTTGGGGTCCCGGAGTGATTACCATGATTAACAAACCCTGGGATGCGTCTACGTGTCGGTCACCAACACTGGCAGTTTTGGCCGATTCTGGTCCGTTTCATGGACTATTACTCACTGTTTTGGGGTCC
>NW_021204202.1:0-1090 GCF_002162155.2 Triticum dicoccoides
GACAACAACGAGGAAGGTGGCGGAAAGTAACTCTCGAATTGAAATTTAAGACAATATCGAGAGCAAAGCAAGAAGGTGCAAAATAGAAGTTTCAAGCGCATAGGCAATCGTTCGTTGCCTGAAGCGAAGTGTGAAAGGGGTTCAGAGCAATGGGAATAAGTATTGCGTCTGATACCAGATTGATGATCTCATCGGAAGGTGGCTCGTGAATTACACACGAGGCCACGCGTGAGGAATAACTTTGGGAACAGGGGGTGTACAGGAGAGTCAGGTTTCGATCCTGTGGAACTGTGGGTTATGGGCCCACCATGTGGGTTAAAAATAGGAGCGGTGACATCTCGCACGGTCACAATAGCAAGGCATGTCAGAGGGTAGCCTATCAGTTATGTCGGCACAATGTCGGTACCAGGGGCGAGGGACGAAGAGAACCATTTTCCTGCTCGTTGAACGAGGCAGACCAATAGGCAAAGTTCTCGTCCATCGGTGGTGACCGGAATGCTATCGACAATTTCAACAGGGTCTTACTGACAGAGTTGTACACCGAGGTGTTTACATAAGCAGGAGAATAATACTGCTTAGATTATATAGACCTCAAGAAAGGTTAAACCAACCAATGGAAAGGAAAATAAGATTATTAGATTAAACAGAACAATGAAAAGGAAGGTGTGTTTAAACACATATATCAGGGGGTATATCCTTCCCAAGGGCAAGCAACGCATGATATTCATGACGGGATATAGCGTAGAAAACCCCTTTAGGAAAGGGAAGAGAAATTTTCATGACATTACCCATTCAACGGTGTTTGGATAATTGGGCAGGAAACATTTAACATTGGGTTTCACATGTTCTTGTTGAAAATTGGAGTACCATAGACATGCTTCGAGATAGCATTGACATGGTCTTCATGTGAAGATCAGACTCTGGAAACACGAAGGATCCATCAGGAATAACTTGTAGAATAAGTCTTACAATTTCCTCATGGGTGAATGGATAACCTTGCTGAAAAGGAATCTATAATGATAGGTCCTCCAGCCGGGGGGGGGGGGGTGCTAGGCATGACATCATGTTACCGGGTCATCAAAGGATCAAT
>NW_021204203.1:0-1262 GCF_002162155.2 Triticum dicoccoides
GTTGACTTGTTTGGTGTAGTGCGCAGACTCCAGAGGACAGCCGGCAGCTCATCGAGCCAACAGCCGGCTGAGCGCTCTAGAGGTACGACCAGTCGGGGCTTGATGCCGGAGAGGATGAGGCCGTTGGCTCGCTCAACCTGGCCGTTTGACTGCGGGTGGGCGAGGGATGCTAAGTCCAGCCAGATACCTTGGGCTGCGCAGAAACGTGCCAAGGCTCCTTTGGCAAAATTCGTGCCATTGTCAGTGATGATGCTGTGTGGCACGCCGTACTGTGCTGTTATGTCTATGATGAATGTCACAGCAGTCGGCCCATTCAGCTTCTTGATCGGCTTTGCCTCAATCCACTTGGTGAATTTGTCCACGGCGACGAGCAAATGCGTCATGCCGCCGCACGCCGTCTTGAATGGGCCCACCATGTCCAGTCCCCAAACGGCAAAGGGCCAAGTAAGGGGAATGGTCTTGAGTGCCGAGGCCGGCATGTGTTGCTTGGAGCTGAAGAGTTGGCACCCCTTGCAATGTTTAACTAATTCTTTGGCATCATCCAAAGCAGTCGGCCAGAAGAAACCATGGCAGAAGGCTTTGGCGACAAGTGATCTTGAGGCCGCATGGTGGCCGCATTCTCCTTGGTGAATGTCTTTGAGGATTGCAATGCCTTTCTCTTGCTCGACGCACCGTTGGAGGACTCCAGTGACACTGCACTTGACGAGCTCTCTGTTGACGATTGTGTATGCTCCGGCTCGACGTTGGACTTGTCTTACTTCTGTTTCGTTAGCTGGCAGGTCTTGGTTGACTAGGAAGTTGATGATGGACTGAGCCCATGATGGAGCCGCGACTTCTTCTACTGCCAATGTGGCTACTGCCACCAGGGTGGGCGGGCTGGGTGATGAGGTGCTGGAGTCGGCCGCTGGCTGTTGTGCTGGTGCAGTCCTCGGGCCGGCTACCGCAGTCCCTGAGCCGGCTGCCGAAGTCCCCGAGCCGGCTGCCGAAGTCGCCGGGCCGGCTACGGGAGTCTTGGGGTCGCCTACTTGGTTCTTCGAGCCGGACCCGGCCGCATCGGGGTCAGGCGGCACGAAGATGGAATCAGACTCTGGAGACGGCTTGATAGATGGCTTGAGGAGGCGTTGTAGAGCGACGCCGGTTGGAATTGCTTGCCGGGTGGAGCCTATTCGAGCCAGGGCATCGGCTGGCTCGTTGTCGGCTTGTGGTACGTGGAGGAACTCGCATCCTTCAAAGTATTCGCTGAGTTGTTGGACCAGGAAGCG
>NW_021204204.1:0-1551 GCF_002162155.2 Triticum dicoccoides
CGGGCCCTCATACATGCGGGGTGGTGTTGTGGCATGTCTGAAGAGGCGGCACGCGTCTCCGGGTTGTGGCCCCCCTCACGGACGGCAATGAAACGGTAGTAGACGTTCTGCGGTAACGATGCAGCGTGAATATTATTAAATACTTGGAGCGCGATAAAATCATGAGTTTTTTACACAACGTGGGCACATGTGCTATAGGACTGATGGTAATTTTTCATAATTTTTTTGTGATGGACAAGTATCTGAACACTTCCCTCTACGCGGATTGCTCTTCGCACGTCTACGACTGTGGCCGGCGGCCTCCGGGGGCTAGCATACCGTCAAATCTTGCGTAGGCGGCCTCTCACAAATCTGGAAGTGTTGAGGCGGTTGCAAACACCCAGCACGCGTCTCCGGGGTGTGCCCCCCCCCCTCACGGACGCCGCCGCCGCCGGCACCTGGAGTGGGGAAACGGACGCGTCGGGTCTACACAGAGTGGATGTAGCTGTGGGTTTGGCCCGGATGTTGCTCCAAAGTGTTCCTCTGGGCCGACCTAACACAACCGGGTGGAGAGGTCCACTGGTCAAAGCCCGTCCGTGCAAAGTCCAAGGGCTAGATCCCGTGGTCAAACGCTACAGTGTTAGCCGGGACGGGGGCCCTGGGGGTAGCAATGCCACCGGAGCATCGTACCGGGCCCTCATACATGCGGGGTGGTGTTGTGGCATGTCCGAAGAGGCGGCACGCGTCTCCGGGTTGTGGCCCCCCTCACGGACGGCAATGAAACGGTAATAGACGTTCTGCGGTAACGATGCAGCGTGAATATTATTAAATACTTGGAGCGCGATAAAATCATGAGTTTTTTACACAACGTGGGAACATGTGCTATAGGACTGATGGTAATTTTTCATAATTTTTTGTGATGGAGAAGTATCTGAACACTTCCCTATCCGCGGATTGCTCTTCGCACGTCTACGACTGTGGCCGGCGGCCTCCGGGGGCTAGCATACCGTCAAATCTTGCGTAGGCGGCCTCTCACAAATCTGGAAGTGTTGAGGCGGTTGCAAACGCCCAGCACGCGTCTCCGGGGTGTGCCCCCCCCCCCCTCACGGACGCCGCCGCCGCCGGCACCTGGAGGGGGGAAACGGACGCGTCGGGTCTACACGGAGTGGATGTATCTGTGGGTTTGGCCCGGATGTTGCTCCAAAGTGTTCCTCTGGGCCGACCTAACACAACCGGGTGGAGAGGTCCACTGGTCAAAGCCCGTCCGTGCAAAGTCAAAGGGCTAGATCCCGTGGTCAAACGCTACAGGGTTAGCCGGGACGGGGGCCCTGGGGGGTAGCAATGCCACCGGAGCGTCGTACCGGGCCCTCATACATGCGGGGTGGTGTTGTGGCATGTCCGAAGAGGCGGCACGCGTCTCCGGGTTGTGGCCCCCCTCACGGACGGCAATGAAACGGTAGTAGACGTTCTGCGGTAACGATGCAGCGTGAATATTATTAAATACTTGGAGCGCGATAAAATCATGAGTTTTTTACACAACGTGGGCACATGTGCTATAGGACTGATGGTAAT
>NW_021204205.1:0-802 GCF_002162155.2 Triticum dicoccoides
GCCAAGAGCGAGGAACAACTTTGGCAACAGGGAAGCACAGGAGAGTTAGGTTTCGATCCTGTGGAACTGTGGGTTATGGGCCCACCATGTGGTTGAAAGTAGGAAGGGGGCCGTCATCTTGCACGGTCACGATAGTAAGGTATGTCAGAGGGTAGCTTGCCATTTATGTTGGCAACAATGTCGGTACCAAGGGCGAGGGACAAAGAGAACCATTTTCCTGCTCGTTGAAACGAGGCGGGCCAAGAGGCAAAGTTCTCGTCCGTCGGCGGTTACCAAAATGTCATCAACAATAGAAACAGGGTCTCACTGGCAGAGTTGTACACCGAGGTGTTTACATAAGCAGTGAATTATTACTGCTTAGATCATATAGATCATAGAAGAGGTTTAAACAAACCAATGGAAGGAAAATATGATCATCAGATTAAACAGAACAATGGAAAGGAAAATATGTTTAAACACATATTTCGAGGGTATATCCTTCCCAAGGACAAGCAGAGCAAGATATCCATGACAGGATATAAAGTAGAAAACCATTTAGGTAAGGGGGGGATCTCATGATATTACTCATACAACGGTGTTAGGATAATTGATAATTAAAATATAGCATTGTGCTTCAAACGTGCCTGTTGAAAATCGGAGTACCATTGACATGCTTCGAGATAGCAGTGACATGGTCTTCAGGTGAAGATCAGACTTTGGAAACACGAAGGATCCATCAAGAATAACTCGTAGAATAAGTCTTACAATTTCCTCATGGATGAATGGATAACCTTGCTGAAAATGAATCTATAATGATAGGTCC
>NW_021204205.1:836-1736 GCF_002162155.2 Triticum dicoccoides
GGGGGGGGGGTGCTAGGCATGACATCATGTTACCGGGTCATCAAAGGATCAACGTCATAACTCTTGGAAAGTTGTCCCAACCATCATATCTGACCGAGATTCAGATCCGATTGGTGTCAGGATACCTGAGACTCAGGATGTCCGAGAAGAAAAGGCGCAACACAAATCATTGAAATGGCATTGCAAGCTTCTCGGGAAATGAACTATGGGAGCGGGTTTCTGAAGCAATAGTTCACCATTAAACCAGGGAGAGGACAAGGAGGTGTCTGGTGAACTCAACGGCAATTCACCGAGATTCCCAAAAGATGGATTTCCACCATTAAGTGAACAAGGAGATAACATTTGTCAGATCAACTGATATAAGGAAGTATGCTCGAGGAAAACATACACAATTAAACATTGGTTGAAGGGTGCGCCCGAAGTTCATGTTGGGTTGCACGACCAATGTTAGAATGGTGATTCAATTAGCGAAGGACTTAGAATGAACTATCGCCCATTCACTTCAAAGCAATAGGGTTGCTAGAAGTTTTGAATTCACACGTCATAGCTCCATTGTCGGTATTCCGGTTGAAAACAATACGGGGACCAAGGAATGAACGAAGATGGCAAGAAGTATTAAGATATCAAGAATTATTAAGAGGTGGTGAAATTCTCACCACATTCTTGACAAAAAGTGATGGTAATACTTCCGAGGTAAGGAAGATCAACTGCTGGGTAGTAGTGATCTCAAGGTTTACACAAAACGCGAACAAGTTGTGTTGAACGGAAGGCAATAAAGTGGTCGATGAGAACAGGAATCATCGAGGGGCAAGGATGGTATTACCCATCATGAATTCAATTGAATTCCTGGAAGAGCTCATAAGGTTGATGGTGATCACGACACAATTGTCGAGAGATTTC
>NW_021204206.1:0-1254 GCF_002162155.2 Triticum dicoccoides
CTCCAATGTTCATCCTTCTCCAAGCTAGGCCCTTCATTTGTAAGCAAAACAAATGTATCCAATTTAGGCAGCATCATATTCTCATGAACATTAGAATCATTACCAAGAAATGAAAGTACCTGGTAATTTAGTTGGCGTGCACGAGCTCTAGTAATTGGTCCAGTATGTATAGCAGCAGGGGCTGTGGGTGTAACAATTGTATTGATGTCCTCATCATCCTCCCCTTCTTGAAATGAAGTCGTCCTCGACGGAAGTTCATCTTCCTCACCCAAATAAGGCTTCAAATCTGCAATGTTAAAAGTGGGACTAACCCCAAAATCTGCAGGCAACTCAAGTTTATATGCATTATCATTTATTTTCTCTAACACCTTAAAGGGACCATCAGCACGTGGCATTAACTTTGATTTGCGCAAATCAGGAAATCTATCCTTACGCAAATGTAACCAAACAAGATCTCCAGGTGCAAACACAGCATGTTTTCTACCCTTATCTCCAGCAAGTTTATATTTAGCATTCATGCGCTCAATGTTTTCCTTAGTTAACTCATGCATTTTTAAAATCAATTCAGCACGTTGTTTAGCATCAAAATTAACTTTCTCCGTAGATGGAAGAGGCAACAAATCAATAGGTGCACGAGGTAGGAAACCATACACAACTTCAAAAGGGCACATCTTAGTAGTAGAATGCAATGAACGATTATAAGCAAATTCAATATGAGGCAAGCATTCCTCCCACATTTTCTTATTATTCTTCAAAACAGCCCTAAGCATAGTAGACAACGTTCTATTGACTACTTCAGTTTGTCCATCAGTTTGGGGGTGACAAGTAGTACTAAAAAGCAGTTTAGTCCCCAACTTAGCCCATAAACATCTCCAAAAGTGGCTAAGAAATTTAGTATCACGATCTGAAACAATAGTATTTGGCACACCATGCAAGCGAATAATTTCATGAAAGAACAAATCAGCAACATTAACAGCATCATCACTTTTATGACATGGTATAAAGTGTGCCATTTTCGAGAATCTATCCACGACAACAAATATGCTATCCCTCCCCTTCTTTGTTCGAGGTAAACCTAAAACAAAGTCCATAGATATATCCTCCCAAGGAACACTAGGTACAGGCAAAGGCATATATAAACCATGAGGATTGAGTCGTGACTTAGCTTTTTGACATGTAGTGCAGCGAGCAATAAAACGCTCAACATCCCGTCTCATCTTTGGCCAAAAGAAATGTGTAGCAAGTACGTCCTCC
>NW_021204207.1:0-457 GCF_002162155.2 Triticum dicoccoides
AGCGACGACGGACGCCGAGACAAGCACGTGACACCATTCCCACCCTGTCTTAGCATAACGCGAGTCGAGGCGGACGTCGTCGCGGTAGAGACGACGGACGCCGAGACGAGCACGTGACACCACTACCACCCTGTCTTAGCGTAACGCTAGTCGAGGTAGACGTCGTCGCGGTAGCGACGACGGACGCCGAGAAGAGCACGTGACACCAGTCCTACCCTGTCTTAGCGTAACGCGAGTCGAGGCGGACATCGTCGCGGTAGCGACGACGGACGCCGAGACGAGCACGTGACACCCGTGCCACCCTGTCTTAGCATAACGCGAGTCGAGACGGATGTCGTCGCGGTAGCGACGACAGACGCCGAGACAAGCACATGACACCAGTGCCACCCTGTCTTAGCGTAACCAGAGTCAAGGCGGACATCGTCGCAGTAGCGACGACGTACGCCGAGACGAGCAC
>NW_021204208.1:0-1182 GCF_002162155.2 Triticum dicoccoides
CTCGGATCCCATCCGCGGAGTGGACCACGAAACGCTTGATCTCCAAGATAACCTCACATACCGAGAGTACCCGGTTCGCATTCTTGATCAAGCAGAGCGTGTTACCCGACGTCAGAACATCAAGTTTCTCAAAGTTCAGTGGTCTCATCATTCCGAGAGAGAAGCTACTTGGGAGCGAGAAGATCGTCTTCGACTGGAGTACCCCGCTTTCTTTCCGTCGACCCCTGAATCTCGGGACGAGATTTTTTCAAGTGGGGGCGAGTTGTCACATCCCTAGTCTGGTATGACCTAGGCTAGTTAGCCATTTGTGCATCATATTTAAATTTCATTTAAATTTGAAATGAGGATTGGTGGAACCCTCAGAATCATTTTTTGAGAATGACCCAAATAAAAATTTCTCCAAAAGGGTCCAAGAAAATGCTCATGTTGCCCTCTGAAAATATTGGACAGAGATAAAAATCAAAACAATATTTTTAGGAGCTCATGGACATTTATTTTGGCCATTTGGATTAATTCGATAAATATTTACATTGGAAATATATTTCTATATATATGAAATATGGTCCAAAAATTATGCCAATTATAAAAGAGCTCTGGAATAATATATCTAGCTCCTGCAAAAATTGGCATAAGGAAATTAAATGATTTAATATATTTATTAAATCAAACAAATGTCGGAAAATTAGAAAAGAAAACAGAAAAGGGGAGAGAGACTTACCTGGGCCACTTACCCGATCGGCCCAGTAGCTCGGCCCAGCTGACTGGCCGACGCCAGTCGTCCTCCACCTCCCGCCAGGAGGCCAGGGGCGTGTGGCCGGCGCGTGCGCATCGCCGTGCCGCCACGGCACCTGCCTGCCTGTCCTCCCCCTCGACGCCTGGACGTCCGGAACGTCGCCACGCGCTGCCCCGCACCGCTCTCACTCCCTCTCCCTCGCCCTCCTCCTCTCCCCCTGCTCTCTCTCTCTCACCCGAGAACCACCGCCGCCGCCGTTCGCCATAGCCATCGCCACCGACCTCCCCTCGCCTCCCCGACACACGCAGAAGCTCCGCCCCCCTCGCCCTGAAGCTCCTCGTCGAGCCACGCACCTCCGGACGGCCTCCATCGCCGCTATCGCCCTCGTCTTCCTCCTCGGGCTCCGCCGTCCGCCGCCGTCGATTCGCCGTCACCAGGTCTCCCCCGAC
>NW_021204209.1:0-920 GCF_002162155.2 Triticum dicoccoides
GAGGAGACGTCTCCCGTCCCGTACGTGTGTTGAACGCGGAGGTGCCGTCCGTTCGGCGCTGGTCATCGGTGATTTGGATCACGTCGAGTACGACTACATCATCACCGTTCTTTTGAACGCTTCCGCTCGCGATCTACAAAGGTATGTAGATGCATCTAATCACTCGTTGCTAGATGAACTCCTAGATGATCTTGGTGAAACGAGTAGGAAAATTTTTGTTTTCTGCAACGTTCCCCAACAGTGGCATCATGAGCTAGGTCTATGCGTAGTTCTTCTTGCGCGAGTAGAACACAATTTGTTGTGGGCGTAGATTTGTCAACTTTCTTGCCGTTACTATTCCTTTCTTGCTTCAGCGGTATTGTGGGATGAAGCGGCCCGGACCAACCTTACACGTACGCTTACGTGAGACCGGTTCCACCGACTAACATGCACTAGTTGCATAAGGTGGCTGGCGGGTGTCTGTCTCTCCTACCTTAGTTGGAGCGGAATCAATGAACAGGGTCCTTATGAAGGGTAAATAGAAGTTGACAAATCATGTTGTGGCTTTAACGTAGGTAAGAAAACGTTCTTGCTAGAACCCTAATTCAGCCACGTAAAACTTGCAACAACAATTAGAGGACGTCTAACTTGTTTTTGCAGCAAGTGGTTTGTGATATGATATGGCCAAAGTTGTGATGAATGATGAATGATCTATATGTGATGTATGAGATGTTCATGCTATTGTAATAGGATTCACGACTTGCATGTCGATGAGTATGACAACCGGCAGGAGCCATAGGAGTTGTCTTTATTCTTTTATATGACCTGCGTGTCATCAAGAAACGCCATGTAAATTACTTTACTTTATTGCTAAACGCGTTAGCCATAGTAGTAGAAGTAATAGTTGGCGAGCAACTTCATGGAGACACGATGATGGAGAT
>NW_021204210.1:0-1066 GCF_002162155.2 Triticum dicoccoides
TCGAAATCCGTTGAGACGACACCGTATGAATTATGGTTTGGGAAGAAACCTAAGCTGTCGTTTCTAAAAGTTTGGGGATGCGATGCTTATGTCAAGAAACTTCAACCTGAAAAGCTCGAACCCAAGTCGGAAAAATGCGTCTTCATAGGATACCCAAAAGAAACTATTGGGTACACCTTCTACCTCAGATCCGAAGGCAAGATCTTTGTTGCCAAAAATGGGTCCTTTCTGGAGAAAGAGTTTCTCTCGAAAGAAGTAAGTGGGAGGAAAGTAGAGCTTGATGAAGTATTACCTCTTGAACCGGAAAATGGCGCAACTCAAGAAAATGTTCCTGAGGTGCCTGCACCGACTAGAGAGGAAGTTAATGATCAAGATACTTCTGATCAAGCCCCTACTAAAATTCGAAGGTCCACAAGGACACGTTCCGCACCAGAGTGGTACGGCAACCCTGTCTTGGAAATCATGCTGTTAGACAACGGTGAACCTTCGAACTATGAAGAAGCGATGGCGGGCCCGGATTCCGACAAATGGCTAGAAGCCATGAAATCCGAGATAGGATCCATGTATGAAAACAAAGTATGGACTTTGACTGACTTGCCCGTTGAGCGGCGAGCCATAGAAAATAAATGGATCTTTAAGAAGAAGACAGACGCGGATGGTAATGTGACCATCTATAAAGCTCGGCTTGTCGCTGAGGGTTATCGACAAGTTCAAGGGGTTGACTACGATGAGACTTTCTCACCGGTAGCGAAGCTGAAGTCCGTCCGAATCATGTTAGCAATTGCCGCATTCTATGATTACGAAATATGGCAAATGGACGTCAAAACGGCATTCCTTAATGGTTTCCTTAAGGAAGAATTGTATATGATGCAGCCGGAAGGTTTTGTCGATCCTAAGAATGCTGACAAAGTGTGCAAGCTCCAACGCTCGATTTATGGGCTGGTGCAAGCATCTCGGAGTTGGAACATTCGCTTTGATGAGATGATCAAAGCGTTTGGGTTTACACAGACTTATGGAGAAGCCTGCGTTTACAAGAAAGTGAGTGGGAGCTCTGTAGCATTTCTCA
>NW_021204211.1:0-743 GCF_002162155.2 Triticum dicoccoides
AACTATTTCCTTGATAACTAACATATGGTATCTGTGAATTGATCCCTTGCAACCGTGGTTCCGACCATGATTGTTCTTCTTTGATCTCATTTCTCGGACAATTTAAAACAATTGTCTCCTATGGATCAATACGCCAGTCCAACCTTTACTTTGATCTTGTGTCGAGTATTACCCCCCTGGTATCTCGAGATTATCATGGAACTGCATAACTTCTTATGAGTTCTTCATCAAGTGCTACCTTCCAACTAATTCCAATTTTTCACGGGCTCTGAGTTATTATACACTCAAAGACACCGATAACTGAACCGAGTCCGCACTACGGTTCAACAACTCTTCAGTAAGCTTCTATAAATACGAGTTTGTACCCGATCACGCCATTCCTAGCCTGTTTGGCTATATCATTGTCGTGATGATATTAACTGTGCTACCCGGTCCTTCTTCTCGGAGCACAATTTTCGATGATGAACTAACCTTACGTCGATCCTCATCGTCATACCATTTTGCCTTGAACAACAAGCTTGGTTTCGAGTTGTGTCGTACCCTTGGTTCCAATAACCTTTCACTTCATCATTACTTTGACTTGATGTCGTCGCCGATCGATTACATCTTCATGAACTCTCGTGACAAAGGTGTCGTGATCATCAACATTCTGAGCTCATCTAGGATATCAATTGAATTCATGATGAGAAATACCATCCTTGTCCCTCGATGATTTGAGTTATCATCGGCAACATTCTTGCCTC
>NW_021204212.1:0-1114 GCF_002162155.2 Triticum dicoccoides
GACACCCCCTCTCCTCTCCAGCTCCTCCCCCTCGCACGCCCCAGCCATGGCCGACGCCATCGCCGCCACCCCCTCGCCGTAGCCACGCCCTCCGACCACCCCACGCCGTCTCACCGTGTCCAGGAGCTCCGCCGCTGTCCACTTCATCGAGCAGCCGAGCCCCGAGCGCTCGCAACGCCCGAGACCACCGCACCGACCTCGCCCGAGCTCACCGTCGCCGGAGATCCCCTTCAACGCCATCGTCGCTCCGGTCCATCTCCGGCCGCACCAAGGACTCCGTCGCACTCACTGTGAGCTTAGCCATCTTCCCCTCCCTTCCGTTCTTGCTCCCGAGCCGTGTAGCAACCTCCCGGAGCTCAACCGCACCCACCGCCGTGGAGCTCGTCGCCGACGTGCTCCCGGTCATCCTCCGGCCACAAACTGGTGTCCGTCATGCTCACCGTGTCACGTAGCATCTAGCTAGCCACTCCCCGAGCCTCACCGACCCCTCTAGCGTCAAATTCGTCTTCGGTCGAACCCCGGTGGCCGCCCAAGTCGTCGCCGGCGCCAACTCCGGCCACCCCGACCTCAACGGACTCCGCCAAGAGCTGCGGTTTGTCCTCAGCTCCCCTCCGGTGGTCTCCGCGGCCCATTTGGTGGCCAAAATGGCCAAAACCACTCCCGCTGCCGCGTCGGGCTCGCCGGCGGCTAAACGCCGGTGCAGCCGACCCGGGTTTGACCACGGGTGGGCCCTGGTTGACTCCCCTGAGTCAATGACAGGTGGGGCCCAGCCCTGTTAATTAAACAGGATTAGTTTTAATTAAATTTTAATTAAAATAATCACCCTGACATGCGGGACCCACTGTCAGGTTTGACCCAGACCTGTTCCGTTGACCTGCTGACGTCACACTGACGTCAGGCTGACGCAGTAATTGATTTTCTGGATTTAATTTAAATCAGGAAATTCCAGAATATTATTTAAACTTCAAAAATTCATAACTTTTATTCTGTAACTCCAAATTGGACAAATTATATATGAAAAATGATCAGAAAAATCCAATCTATCCATCTGTACTATTTTCATGCATGATCAAACAAGTTAAATTGATGTTTTTAACAGAACAAGGAAAAGCAC
>NW_021204213.1:0-926 GCF_002162155.2 Triticum dicoccoides
GATAGTTCAGTGTGCCATGATTTACGGCTTAGAATCGGGACTTCAACGACGTTTTGAACGTCATGGAGCATATGAGATGTTCCAGGAGTTGAAGTTAATATTTCAAGCAAATGCCCGGATTGAGAGATATGAAGTCTCCAATAAGTTCTATAGCTGCAAGATGGAAGAGAACAGTTCTGTCAGTGAGCATATACTCAAAATGTCTGGGTATAATAATCACTTGATTCAATTGGGAGTTAATCTTCCAGATGATTGCGTCATTGACAGAATTCTCCAATCACTGCCACCAAGCTACAAGAGCTTCGTGATGAACTATAATATGCAAGGGATGAACAAGACTATTCCCGAGCTCTTCGCAATGCTAAAAGCTGCGGAGGTAGAAATCAAGAAGGAGCATCAAGTGTTTATGGTTAACAAGACCACTAGTTTCAAGAAAAAGGGCAAAGGGAAGAAAAAGGGGAACTTCAAAAAGAACGGCAAGCCAGTTGCTGCTCAAGAGAAGAAACCCAAGTCTAGACCTAAGCCTGAAACTGAGTGCTTCTACTGCAAGCAGACTGGTCACTGGAAGCGGAACTGCCCCAAGTATTTGGCGGATAAGAAGGATGGCAAGGTGAACAAAGGTATATGTGATATACATGTTATTGATGTGTACCTTACCAATGCTCGCAGTAGCACCTGGGTATTTGATACTGGTTCTGTTGCTAATATTTGCAACTCGAAACAGGGACTACAGAATAAGCGGGCACTGGCAAAGGACGAGGTGACGATGCGCGTGGGAAACGGTTCCAAAGTCGATGTGATCGCGGTCGGCACGCTACCTCTACATCTACCTTCGGGATTAATATTAGACCTAAATAATTGTTATTTGGTGCCAGCGTTGAGCATGAACATTATATCTGGATCTTGTTTAATGCGAGACGGTTATT
>NW_021204214.1:0-1873 GCF_002162155.2 Triticum dicoccoides
GTGAGTAATAGTCAACAAAATGGGTCAAAATTGGACAAAACTGTGAGTGTTGACGACGGACACGTAAACGCACCCCGAGAATCGTCAATCATGGAAATCACTCTGGGGCCCCAAAACGGTGAGTAATAGTGCACGAAACGGACCAGAATCAGCCAAAAATGTGAGTGTTGATGACCGACATGTAAAAGCGCCCCAGGGTTCGTATGTCGTGGAAATCACTTTGGGACCTGAAAACAGTGAGTAATAATCCATGAAACGGGCCAGAATCAGCCAAAATTGTGTGTTGATGACCGTCGCATAAACGCACCCTGGGGTTTTCCAATCGTGGAAATCACTCCGGATCCCAAGACAGTGATTAATAGTCCACAAAACGGGCCAGAATCGGCTAAAATTGCGAGTGTTGATGACCTACATGTAATCACACCCTGGGCTTCGTCAATCATGGAAATCACTCTGGGACCCCAAACAGTCAGTTACAGTCCACGAAACGGGCCAGAATCGGCCAAAATTGCGAGGGTTGTTGACCAAAACGTAATCGCACCCTGGGGTTCAACAACTATGGAAATAACTTTGGGGCCCCAAAACGGTGAGTAATAGTCCATGAAAACGGCCAGAATTGGACAAAACTGTGAGTGTTGACGACGCACACGTAAACACACCCCGGGGATCGTTAATCGAGGAGCTCACTTTGGGAAACCAGAACAGTGAGTAATAGTCCAGGAAATGAGCCAGAATTGGCCAAAATTACGAGTGTTGATGACCGACACATAAGCGCAGCTTGGGCTTCAATAACTATGGGAACCGCTTTGGGACCCCAAAATGGTGAGTAATAGTCAACAAAATGGGTCAAAATTGGACAAAACTGTGAGTGTTGACGACGGACACGTAAACGCACCCCGAGAATCGTCAATCATGGAAATCACTCTGGGGCCCCAAAACGGTGAGTAATAGTGCACGAAACGGACCAGAATCAGCCAAAAATGTGAGTGTTGATGACCGACATGTAAAAGCGCCCCAGGGTTCGTATGTCGTGGAAATCACTTTGGGACCTAAAAACAGTGAGTAGTAATCCATGAAACGGTCCAGAATCAGCCAAAATTGTGTGTTGATGACCGTCGCATAAACGCACCCTGGGGTTTTCCAATCGTGGAAATCACTCCGGATCCCAAAACAGTGATTAATAGTCCACAAAACGGGCCAGAATCGGCTAAAATTGCGAGTGTTGATGACCTACACGTAATCACACGCTGGGCTTCGTCAATCATGGAAATCACTCTGGGACCCCAAACAGTCAGTTACAGTCCACGAAACGGGCCAGAATCGGCCAAAATTGCGAGTGTTGTTGACCAAAACGTAATCGCACCCTGGGGTTCAACAACTATGGAAATAACTTTGGGGCCCCAAAACGGTGAGTAATAGTCCATGAAAACGGCCAGAATTGGACAAAACTGTGAGTGTTGACGACGCACACGTAAACACGCCCCGGGGATCGTCAATCGAGGAACTCACTTTGGGAAACCAAAACAGTGAGTAATAGTCCAGGAAATGAGCCAGAATTGGCCAAAATTACGAGTGTTGATGACCGACACATAAGCGCAGCTTGGGCTTCAATAACTATGGAAACCGCTTTGGGACCCCAAAATGGTGAGTAATAGTCAACAAAATGGGTCAAAATTGGACAAAACTGTGAGTGTTGACGACGGACACGTAAACGCACCCCGAGAATCGTCAATCATGGAAATCACTCTGGGGCCCCAAAACGGTGAGTAATAGTGCACGAAACGGACCAGAATCAGCCAAAAATGTGAGTGTTGATGACCGACATGTAAAAGCGCCCCAGGGTTCGTATGTCGTGGAAATCACTTTGGGACCT
>NW_021204215.1:0-1129 GCF_002162155.2 Triticum dicoccoides
CGAAGTGATTTCCACGACTAACGAACCCCGGGGTGCATTTACGTGTCGGTCATCAACACTCGTAGTTTTGGCTGATTCTGGCCCGTTTCGTGGACTCTTACTCACTGTTTTGGGGTCCCGGAGTGATTTCCATCATTGTCGAACCATGGGGTGCGTTTACGTGTCGGTCATCAACACTCGTCGTTTTTGTTAGTTCTGACCCGTTTCGTGGTCAATTTGGGGCCCCGAAGCGATTTCCATGGTTGTCGAACCCCGGGGTGTCAACACTCGCAGTTTTGGCTGATTCTTGCCCGTTTCATGGACTATTACTCACCGTTTTGGGGTCCGAAAGTGATTTCCATGGTTGTCGAACCCAAGGTGCGCTTACGTGTTAGTCATCAACAATCGCGGTATTCTCGATTCTGACCCGTTTCATGGACTATTACTCAATTTTGGGGTCCCGAAGCAATTTCCATGATTGTCGAACCCCGGGGTGCGTTCACATGTTGGTCAGCAACACTCACAATTTTGGCCAATTCTGGTCCGTCTCTTGGACTATTACTCACCATTTTCGGGTCCCAAATTGATTACCATGATTCACGAATCCCGGGGTGCGTTTACGTGTCGGTAATCAACACTCCCAATTTTGGCCGATTCTGGTCCATTTCGTGCACTATTACTCAGTGTTTTGGGGTCGCAAAGCGATTTCCACGATTGACGATCCTCGGGGTGCGTTTACGTGTGCATCGCCAACACTCACAGTATCGGCCAATTCTGACCCGTTTCATGGACCATTACTCACCGTTTTGGGGTCCGGAAGCAATTTCCATAGTTGTTGAACCCCAAGGTGCGCTTACGTGCCGGTCATCAACATTCGCAGGTTTGCCCGATTCTGGCCTATTTCGTGGACTATTACTCACTGTTTTGGGTTCCCGTGGTGATTTCCACAATTGACGAACCCTGGGTAAGTTTACGTGTCGATCATCAACACTCATGGTTTTTGTCGATTCTGACATGTTTCGGGGACTATTACTCATCGTTTTGGGGTCCCAAAGCGATTTCCATGATTGTTGAATCCCAAGGTGTGCTTACGTGTCGGTCATCCACACTCGCGGTTTTTGTCGATGCTGACCCGTTTCATGGACTATTA
>NW_021204216.1:0-1234 GCF_002162155.2 Triticum dicoccoides
AGCCTGCGTGCCGCCTATGATGTTCTTAGTCTATGTACTGAACTCTGTGTACCGAACTCTATGCATGATCTCTTTTGTAAGATATGCCAACTACTATGTGGTATCTATCGTGTTCCTGTCATTATGCATATTTCATCATGAATGGTTGTCCTTGCAATTTCTCAATGCTAAACTACCCCTGTTATATATTAGCAGGATGGTTAGACCAGGTGGTCATGGTCGTGGTGGCCATGCCCCACCACCGCCTGAGTACATGGCTGGTATGATCCAACAGTTCGAGCTGAACCGTCAGTTCATGGAGAATATGATGGCTCAGTTTCTCGCCCCAATATGAATCAGCAGCCAGCCCAAGTGACTCTGCAGGATTTCATGCGTCTCAACCCAACTATGTACCGCAGCTCAACTCAGCCTCTGGATGCTGATGACTGACTTCGTGACATCACCTATGAGATGGAGTCTGCTGATGTAGCCCCTGCCAGCTATGTCACCTTTGCTTCCTTCTTCTTGAAGGGACCCACTGCTCAATGGTGGGACAGTCACAGGCATACTCTGCCAGTTGGAACAATCATCACCTGGCCAGACTTCCAAGCTGCTTTTCGTGCCCGCTTCATTCCGCAGGGAGTCATGAACCGTAAGAAGCGTGAGTTCCGCAACCTCACCCAAGGCAACAAAACTGTGGAAGCTTATCAGCGGGAGTTTCTGGATTTATCCCGCTATGCTGAAGAAGACATTGCAACTGATGCACGCAGACAGGAGAAGTTCCATGATGGCCTTCAAGCTGACATCAAGCTCGCACTTCTAGTGCATGACTTTGCTGATTTCGCCACCTTGGTGAACAAGGCCATCAATGTTGAAACTGGTCTGCAGGAACACCAGAGCTCTCACAGGGGCAACCGTAACACGGGCTCATCTTCGGGCCGGTCCTCGTAGAAGCGTAGGATATGGATTCCCAACAACATGTACCAGCCAACTGCACCTGCTCCAAGGCAGTCCTATGCTGCACCGCGTCTGCCTCCCCCACCAACTAGGCAGCCGAGACTTCCAGCTCCACCACCCCGAGCTCCTGTTCCCACTCCCAATAATGGTCTGTGCTACAAGTGTGGCCAACCAGGTCACCTCGCGAGGAACTGCCTTCAGAACCAGAATCAACACCCTTCCTGCAGCTGGCCGTGGAAGCAACCAGCCTCGCAACAACAATGCCAGGTCTTATGGTCGTGTTCATGCCAACCACGTT
>NW_021204217.1:0-888 GCF_002162155.2 Triticum dicoccoides
TAAGTCATCATAGGCGGCACGCAGGCTCGCGAGTGCATCTAAAACTAATGAGCAAGACTACATCAGTCCCAGGAGGTACTGTGAAGGTAGCTGTAACCTGACAGCTGGTAGTGAGGCAACGGATAGTCCTCCACGTCAGTGGCCTGGGGGCCGCGGATACTCTGGTGTAGAACCCGACGCTCAGGTGGCAGAAGAGGACCAAGTGCGGGAGAGTAGCCTCCCACCTCTGGCCATCCGACACCGTGGGGCATCACGGTCCTGGCTGGGTAGATCGCAGAACGCGGCAGCTGTCCAGACCGGACAAAGGGGTGCAACCGCGTCAGAGCCCTGTAAAGGTGCTGACGAGTGGTGTACAACTCGTGGCGAAGAGCTCTGTTAGCTCGGTCCAGCCCATCAGCATGCAGGACCAGGCGCTGATGGTGGAAAGGCTCTCGAGTGACGGTGGAGTAGGCGGCAGTATAGTATCCCTCCGCACCAACGTCAGATGCGATAGGAATGTGCCTGAAAGGGGAAGTGTCCAATGCCTGATACTCTCCACGAAGACGTGTCAGAGCAGCATGAGCCGCATCGTGGACTGCCATCTCGATGGTCACTCCAACACCATGAGCGGTGTGCAGCACGGTAGTGGACTCATACTCCCGAGAGTAGAGGTGGACGATGGCACGGTACTGCTCCTGGTTAAAGTCCTGGTACTCCTCGTAGACGGTGTACTCAGGGTGCCAGCGATAACCCAGATAGGTCATCATATCAGCTAGCACAGCAGGTGATCCTGAGGCACCAATGGCCGCAGTGTGGCGCACGACCTGCCTCGCGGGTTCCATCTGAAAACAAAGATGTTTCAATGGAGTCAAATGACAACATGGGCACTATTCAAAATGCTATCCTGCA
>NW_021204218.1:0-1539 GCF_002162155.2 Triticum dicoccoides
GTGGCGGGGGCGACGGCGGTGACGGCGACGACGGGTGGCCAGGGCGACGGCGGTGACAGCGACGACGGGTGGCCAGGGCGACGGCGGTGACGGCGACGACGGGCGGCGGGGGAGGCGAGGGCGGCGCGCGATGGGCGACGGGCGCGGCGAAAAAGTTGGATCGAGAAGAAGTGGTGGTCGGTGAAACTAATTTTTTCGTAAGTGTCATATATATAGGAGGGGTCTTTAGTACCAGTTGGAGCCACCAACCAGTACTAAAGGCCAATTTTCGCCAGGCCAAGGGGCGGGAAACGGCCCCTTTGGTACCGGTTCGTGCCACAAACCGATACTAAAGGCCCAATCATTAGTACCGGTTGGAGCCACCAACCGGTACTAAGGGCCTCTTTGATTCACAAGATTTTGAAAATGTAGGAATAGAAAAAGTATAGGATTACAGTGGCATGTCAACTTGAATCCTATAGGATTAGCAAAGAGTGTTTGATGCCACATGAAAAACAAAAGAATTGTAAAAAGAGGTTGAAGTGGATGTTATATTTCCTATGAAATGTAGTACAAAAGATTCCATAGGATAAATTCCTATGGGATCCAATCTTATAAATCAAAGGGCTGACATAGGAAAAATTCCTAAAGATTTCAATCCTCCAAAAATCCTAAAGAATTTGAATCAAAGGAGACCTAATGGTTGTGCGCTGCCACCGGCGGTGCACAATGTTGAGTCCCACCTCGCAGTCGCCCAAGTCGCCCAAGGGAAAGGACGACGCAGGGACATCTTTATACATGGTTTGTTCCTCTTAAGATCGTATCATGCCAAGGACAGTGGTATGTGTCTCTGTCTTCCTCGGCAAATAGGATCAACCTTCGGTCCTTGGTCCACGCGGAGGTAATCTTGTAGGTAGTGGTGCCCTGTGTGGCAAGCGGTCAGATGAGCTGGGAATCACTCGAGCTGCTTGCGTTAGGGCAGGGGAATCCACCTTGCAGAGGGAATAGGCCAATAGAGGGACCATGTTTTTTAGGTGAATAAAGGGGCCAAGTGTTTTACCACGATGGGCTTAAATTCATTTGATACTATGGCCCCGACATAGAGTTATCTTGCTTAGCGAAGTGAACTTAGCTCTGAGGAATCCTATTTGGCGCTTCGGTTTATAGTGTTTTTGCAAACCGGCGCCAGAAGCCAGCTCCCCAAAAAAGTACGTGATCGCCTGGATTCAAACTCGCCCCCTCCTTTTCAATAGCGCGCTGCACTAACCACCCACCGCCTTCACCTCGTGCTCACGTATATCTTCTTCAGTCTTTTTTTTACTCGAAACAGTTTGGTTAGGTTTTCTATTCTCTTTATTTTTTCTAAATTGAACGAACTTTTTTTAAAATTGAATGAACTTTTTTCAGAAATCAATATCTTTTTCCAAAACCGATGATTTGTTTTCAAAATCAATAAAAAAGCTGAATTGATGCACTTTTTTCTAATTGAATGAACATTTTTCAAAATTGATGAACCTTTTTTCAAAATCGATGAACTTTTTTGCAAAATTGACAATTTTT
>NW_021204219.1:0-1234 GCF_002162155.2 Triticum dicoccoides
CTATACGACTCATGCTCGACCTTTCGGTCTCCGTGTTCCGAGGCCATGTCTGTACATGCTAGGCTCGTCAAGTTAACCCTAAGTGTTTTTGCTGTGTAAAACTGTCTTACACCCGTTGTATGTGAACGTAAGAATCCATCACACCCGATCATCACGTGGTGCTTAGAAGCGACGAACTGTAGCAACGGTGCACAGTTAGGGGAGAACACTTCTTGAAATTTTGTAAGGGATCATCTTATTTACTACCGTCGTCCTAAGTAAACAAGATGCATAAACATGATAAACATCACATGCAATCAAATAGTGACATGATATGGCCAATATCATTTTGCTCCTTTTGATCTTCATCTTCGGGGCTCCATGATTATCATCGTCACCGGCACGACACCATGATCTCCATCATCATGATCTCCATCATCGTGTCTTCATGAAGTTGTCACGCCAACGACTACTTCTACTTCTATGGCTAACGCGTTTAGCAATAAAGTAAAGTAGTTTACATAGCGTTCTTTAATGACACGCAGGTCATACAAAAAATAAAGACAACTCCTATGGCTCCTGCCGGTTGTCATACTCATCGACATGCAAGTCGTGAATCCTATTACAAGAACATGATCAATCTCATACATCACATATCATTCATCACATTCTTCTGGCCATATCACATCACAAAGCATACCCTGCAAAAACAAGTTAGACGTCCTCTAATTGTTGTTTGCATGTTTTACGTGGCTGCTTTGGGTTTCTAGCAAGAACGTTTCTTACCTACGCAATACCACAACGTGATATGCCAATTGCTATTTACCCTTCATAAGGACCCTTTTCATCGAATCCGTTCCGACTAAAGTGGGAGAGACTGGCACCCGCTAGCCACCTTATGCACCAAGTGCATGTCAATCGGTGGAACCTGTCTCACGTAAGAGTACGTGTAAGGTCGGTCCGGGCCGCTTCATCCCACAATACCGTCGAAACAAGATTGGACTAGTAACGGTAAGCATATTGAACAACATCAACGCCCACAACTACTTTGTGTTCTACTCGTGCAAAGAATCTACGCAATAGACCTAGCTCATGATGCCACTGTTGGGGAACGTAGCAGAAATTCAAAAAATTTCCTACGTAACACCAAGATCTATCTATGGAGAGACCAGCAACGAGTAGAAAGGAGAGAGGAGAGTGCATCTACATACCCTTGTAGATCGCTAAGCGGAAGCGTTCAAGTGAACGGGGTTGA
>NW_021204220.1:0-887 GCF_002162155.2 Triticum dicoccoides
TAAAATTAGTTTGGTTCTATATATATTAGTATCAGACTGGCAGTGCAAAATATGTGAATGTGGCAGTTCACTGTGCATAATGACATGTTAACATCCACACACACTCAAACCAGCTGACTGTTAACATCCACACACACTCAGATTTGTTTTATCAAACCAATAAAATTTCCTTTTGACTGTTTATTTGATAAGGGAAATAAGTACTAGCTTTTTTTCTCTGAGGAAAACAAGTAGCTTTGTGTGTCGATATTCAGCAGCTATCCACAAACACGCAAGGAACAGCACACACACACAGATTACCTGCAACTAAGATTGTGGTGCTAGTAGAGGCACATTGTGGCCTTTTCATCCATATGAAAGTAGAGGCACATTGTGGTGCTAGTTTGCTGGGTTTTGTCTCCGACCATCGTGTCGTGATGATATTGCAGGTACCCCGAGAGGCCCTTGAGTTTGCCGAAATGTCAATTAACTTCTGTTCCGGCAAATTCGGGTACTCCATATGTCCTATTTTCAGCAAAGGTCATGCTGAAATTTTCCGTGAATTTTAGCATGACTTTGCTAAAAATAGGACATATGGGGTACTTGTGACTAATGCATGGGCCGGGGTATCTTAGTAGTTAATTAAGTAGGATCAAGTGCCCCGGCGTACTTGTGACTAATGCATGGCTTTTAGGGTGCCTCGGTGTCGATAAAAACCGAAATGATGAAAGGTTAGGCTTTTAGGGTGCCTTGGCGTCGAAAAACCCTCAATGATAAAAGCTTAGATTTTAGGATGCCTCGGTGTCGACAAACCCTAAATGATGAGACCATGATCTTGTTCCTTAACAATAACCAACTTTTTGACCAAACTTTGTTTCTATTTAGAGAGAAACATGGCCCACAACGAT
>NW_021204221.1:0-1159 GCF_002162155.2 Triticum dicoccoides
CGATTATGGACAACTATGATCCGGACGGTGAAGCACATATGTTCGGCATCATAAACGGCGATATTCTATATGTGCCGACCGGACAAGAAGAAGATGATATCTCTTCTTATCTGAACCTTGACAGTGAAGATGAAGGGCGCCGTCAGCAAGATGATGCCGAACAAACGTCGATAAACGACGATCTTCAAATGGAAGTAGCAACCACCTCCGACGCCGAGGTATATATATACATTGAGCCTCTGGTGATACAAACTAACTGATTTGAATAAATATGTGTGTACTAACGCGCGCGACTCTCTTTCTTATTTTAGCCCTCGGCCGGATCGTCGAAACAATCGAGTACGTCGTCAAAGCGTGGCGCAACCAAGACGATGAAACAAGGAGAAACATGCACCATCGAGGTTGTCGACAGTGCAACCGGCAGGCCGCTGGAGCCCTGCAAGAACGCCACCAAGTTTGTCAACCAATGCGGAGCCATTGTTAGAGACAACGTCTCGATCACCGTCCAGGAGTGGAATAAGCCAAAGAAGGCACGAATTGCTGGTTTCACTTTTGTCGATAAGAGAACAAAAAAAAGATTGCTTCAAGAAGCTTATGGAACATTTCGTTCTACCTCCGGAATACAACAAATTCGATGAGGAGGGTAACAAGATTGAGGAAAACAAGGAGAGGAGGAGGCTAGTCAAACAGTTCGCTCTTCATAAGATGGCCGACGCATTCCGGAAATTCAAGCAAAATCTAGCCCATGACTTTGTCAAGCAGAACAAGACTCCAGATTTCAAAGGACAAATGAGAAACTGAAACATGATTGGCCAGAATTTGTGAAGCAAAAGAAATCGGAGCAGTTCATTCAAATATCGAAAAAAATAAGGAAAATGCGGCTAAGAAGGAGTACAATCATATTATGGGGCCAGGAGGGTATCGCCTTTGGGAGCCTAGGTGGGAGAAGATGGAGAACGAGCTGAGGGCGCGAGGAATCCGTCCAGGTACGGAGGGATGGGACCCAAGGGCCAAAAGCTGGTGGTACGGGCATGGGGGAACGCTGAACCCGGAGACAGGGGAGTGTGTTTACCGGGGCAAAATAATTAAACCCACCCAAGCCCTTATTGACGCAATGAGGGATGCTCAAGAGGGGAAGATCAAGTTCAACAGAGAGAAC
>NW_021204222.1:0-1443 GCF_002162155.2 Triticum dicoccoides
ACTTTATACCATGTGGGTATCTATGATCCATTGTAACTGCCAGTATATTAGGTTAGCCAAAATCAACCTTGCAAAACCTCATCACTATCCAGTGGGCCCCAATGCTGAACTAATCTGTTCAACATATCTATGATAATTAAAATTATTGATGTTCACCTCATGTAAGTATTTTTTGGTCACATAAGGGCATCTCCAACACTGTCCTGCAAACCAGACACCGTATCCGCCCGCAGACCGGTGAGGACCATGGACTCTAATGCGGGAGCCGTCCATCCAAAGCTAGCTTTTATGGTCTCATTTCAAAGGGAATTTAATGAAAAACAAAACAAATTTGATGCAAATTTAAACAAATAGAACCATATTCATTGAAATTTGGATGATTTTACATCAAGCCGGATGATTTTCATCTAAACCGGACCACATTCATTACATTCTGGACATATTTCAACTAAAAGCCCTATTCTAACCTAGTCTAAATGATCGTCGACGCCCGTTTCCCAACACATGTCTTCCCTATGTCCGTCAGCAAGCTCACCGGATGGTTGTGAGCCCCGGGAAGCAAAGCTTCAGTGGGAGGTAAGGAATAGCCGCGGCTAATTGGCCGACGATGAACAGCCCGCCAAGCTTAGTTTCAACGGGAGGGGAAGTGTAGTGACCATCATGGGACTCGGCGTCCTCCCATGTTCTACTCTTCCTTGCTACCAGCAGTGCCCGTGGACGTGTCGACTTTGTCGTCATGGCGGTGGGGCATGGACGATGCGAAGCTAGCGACGTCGTCAGTGCCATCATAGAATTCTGCCATCACCTCATCGATCTCCATGAAGGTAGCTTCTTTCCTAGCAGCTGCAGGACGCGGTCCCGCCATTGCTCGCGGCGAATGTCACGGGCGGCATGGTACGACAGGAGCAACGCCTCATACTCGTCCATGTCTATGTCCACCACGATGCCCATGCCAACGATTTGCACCTACGCGCGATGGTGTTTGTCGAGGAGGCGGAGGGTGTACCTCTGGTCGGCGGCGCCAGTCGAAACGCGGCCTCCTGCTCTTTCACCACCATGTCGGTGTATTGTGCCCACGCGCTCGCCCACGGTGATGTTGTCGTGGACCGGTGAGGACGGTGGTGCTTCCTCGTCGTCGGCGTCCTCCACCATTGGCCCGCAGAGAGCTAGTCCATCTGTGGGCCTGCTAGCCGGAGCAGGTCTCTTCAGCAACTGCATATGTTTAATGGATGGAGGTGGACTCGTTTGAATTTAATGCATGGAGGCGGACGGACGAGCTTTGTTTGAATTTAATGCATGGAGGCGGACGAACGAGTGTCGTTTGAATGTGAAGAGCACGCGCATGCGCATCCCGCACGCGGATGAACGACTACCTCTAGTATATATAGATAGAAGAGATGGTCTTGGTCTTAGATAAAGAAGGCATGGATGGCATATGGTGAA
>NW_021204223.1:0-1037 GCF_002162155.2 Triticum dicoccoides
GTCTCCCCTGTCTCGCCTGTTTCGACCGGGCCCGCCGCGGTCTCCCCTACGCGCTCACCTAGTTGGGTCGCCCCGCCTGGCTCTTCCTCGGGATCGGGTGCGGTAGCTCCTGGCGCTGAAGCTGCTGGGGTATCGGCATCTGCTGATACAGCTGATCCTGCTGGATCTTCTGCGCTGGATCCCTCTGTGGTCATTCCTGCAGAACCACGCACACGACTACAAAAGGGAGTTTCTACCCGAATTAATTACAAAAACTTCTCCAAATATGGATTATCTTGCATGGCAGATGAACCTAAAAATCTCATGGATGCACTTGGTGATGATAGGTGGAAAACAGCTATGAATGACGAATTTGTGGCTTTACAGAGGAATAAAACTTGGCACTTGGTTCCTCCTGAACAAGGTAGAAACCTCATTGACTGCAAATGGGTATATCGCATTAAAAAGAAGTCAGATGGCACTATAGATCGTTACAAGGCAAGACTTGTGGCGAAAGGTTTCAAGCAAATGTATGGGCTAGATTATGAGGACACTTTTAGTCCTATCGTTAAAGTTGCAACCTTCCGTCTTGTGCTGTCAATTGCTGTTTCTAGGGGTTGGAGTCTCAGACAGCTAGATGTGCAGAATGTGTTTTTGCATGGCGTTCTGGAAGATGTGTATATGAAACAGCCTCCTGGGTTTGAGGACAGAAACAAGCCGTTCCATATATGCAAACTTGATAAAGCGTTGTATGGTCTGAAGCAAGCTCCGAGAGCATGGTACTCAAGTCTCAGTATGAAGCTTCAGGCACTTGGGTTTGCTCCTTCGAAATCTGACACCTCACTATTTATCTTTACCAAACCACAAGTATCCATGTTTGTTCTCATATATGTTGATGATATAATTGTTACTAGCTCCTCCAATGATGCCGTGGCAAAGTTGCTTAAGAGTTTGGGTTCTGAGTTTGCTCTCAGGGATTTGGGAGATTTGCATTTCTTTTTAGGTATTGAGGTTCAGAAAAATGGTGATAGCCTTCATCTATCTCAAGCTAAATATGT
>NW_021204224.1:0-572 GCF_002162155.2 Triticum dicoccoides
ACTCGCCTTGTGTTTTTGCCCTTTCGGGGCAGTTCCGACCAATCACGGTTCGCCACGTGGCGACTGCTCACTTGTCGGAACCGCCCCGGAAGGGCAAAAACACAAGGCGAGTGTAGTGAGATGGGCAAAACCGCAATTGTTGAAAAAATAGGGGCAAATTAGTCCAGCGTGACCCAACTAGGGGCACGAATACAAAAATCCCTTTGTTTATGGAACAATTGTATTCGTTCCCCTAGTTGGGTCACGCTCGACTAATTTGCCCCTATATTTTCAACAATTGTGGTTTTGCCCAGCTCACTTCACTCTCCTTGTGTTTTTGCCCTTTCGGGGCAGTTTCGACCAATCATGGTTCGCCAGGTGGCGACTGCTCACTGGTCGGAACCGCCCCGGAAGGGCAAAAACACATGGCGAGTAAAGTGAGATGGGCAAAACCGCAATTGTTGAAAAAATAGGGGCAAATCAGTCCAGCATGACCCAACTAGGGGCACGAATACAAAAATCCCTTTGTTTATGGAACAATTGTATTCGTGCCCCTTGTTGGGTCACGCTCGACTGATTTGCTCCTATTTTTT
>NW_021204225.1:0-1008 GCF_002162155.2 Triticum dicoccoides
TTTCTTTTTTTTTCTTTCCTTTTTTCTCTCTTTTTTTTCTTTATCTTCTTTTTCTCCCTCTTTCCAAGACAAACTAGATAAGATGCAGATTCGATCAGGCGAAGATGTGAGTGACCTCAACTATGATTATGACAATAAACAGTGCGTAGCACGTGGTGGAAATTGGTGGATTGGATGGTGGACAGCGGATGGGATAATGATGCAGCGGCTGCGTGACTAATGTGAACAGAACTCGAAACTCTAAATGAACTAGACACTAAGACCAGCAACTCGACACGACGATGCAACCGATAATTCAACTATGCAAGCAATGAAAAGAAAATTGCAAAGGCTCAGACTGGCTTGGACCAAGGATGAATAGATCTAACTCTTTTTTGTGGCTTTTTCTTGGACAATAGGTAAGAAAATAAATCTAATCTAGGAAAACTGGAAATTCTCACCGAGCAACCTGAAAACTGATACCACTTGATAGAGGCGGGGGTGTCCCGATCTTTCGATGAGATGATAACTATTGATTTGGTGGAGACGACTTTGACGATCCGACTACAAACGTGCACGACGTTGCGCCTTAGCAATCGCTAAACCAATCCCCTGAGGTTACTGACGATGCCGGAAGCACGGTCAGCCTGACCACGAAGGTCTATTCCTGCAAGCAATCGAAGAATGAGCAAGAATATGATAAAGCAATCTGAATATTGCAAATATATATGAGGTATTGATAATGGTGGGGATCCGAAAGCGGTCTTGGTCTGGTCGTTGGACACAAACGAAGTACACGAAGTTGCAATGGCTAACTTTTAACTAAACAAATCCCAAGGAAAAGCTACTAGATGGATCTACTTATATAGGAGCAAGGGGTGGCGGCCAAGGAGGTGGGAGGACGTCCCAAGGCAGCCTAAAACTAAATCTAGGTCGTACAAGGCCAATGGGCCCAAGTGGAGGTGATGTAACACCTTTGGACTTGTAGTTTGACTCGGATTCTGCTGCAGCATCAGATTGTTTCGTCCA
>NW_021204226.1:0-1621 GCF_002162155.2 Triticum dicoccoides
TACTCGTGTTGATACCCAAGGTACAAAATCCCACTCTACTTACCCAGTTTAGGCCTATCAGCCTTTGCAATGTGATTTATAAAATAGCTTCTAAAGTGGTGTCGAATAGATTGAAGTTGATATTGCCAGATATTATCTCAAAGGAGCAATCAGCCTTTGTTCCCGGGAGGTTGATCACGGATAATATTATTTGTGCGTATGAATGTTTGCACTTCATGAAGAGAAACAGATCCAAGACAAACAGCTTTTGTGCACTTAAGCTTGATATGATGAAGGCATATGACAGACTAGAGTGGCCTTATCTAAAGGCAATTATGGTTAAGCTTGGCTTTGCACCAGATTGGATCCATACAGTTATGAGCATGATCACTTCTGTTTCATTCTCGGTCTTGTTTAATGGAGAAAGATTAGAGAGCTTCTCACCTTCCAGGGGTATCAGGCAGGGAGATCCTATTTCCCCTTACTTATTCTTGATTGCAACGGAGGGCCTTTCGTGCCTTTTAAAACACAGTTCTCAGTCATTAGTGCTTGGTGGCATAAAGGTGGCGCCCACGGCTCCGGTAGTGAACCACCTTTTGTTTGCAGATGACAGCCTGCTGCTTTTCAAGTCTAGTGTCCAGGGGGCAAATGAGGTTTCAAACCTACTTGATGCATATTGCTTGGCTTCGGGCCAAAGGGTAAACTATGATAAATCGTCCATATTTTTCAGTAAGGGATGCCCGGAGACCCTTAGGGTGGAGATAAAGAATATACTTAATGTGCAGAATGAGTCTTTGAGTGAAAAGTATTTGGGTCTGCCGACCGATGTTGGACAGTCCAAAAATGGCACCTTCAAATATTTACGAGACAGAGTTTGGGAAAGGATAAAGGGATGGATGGAGAAACTTTTATCAGTGGCAGGAAAGGAGGTTCTCATAAAATCTGTGGCTCAAGCTTTACCAGTTTTTTCGATGTCTTGCTTCAGATTACCTCGAGGCCTTTGTGGAAGCATTACGTCACTCATTCGTCAATTTTGGTGGGGGAGCAAGAGAGGCAAGAGGAAACCATGTTGGGTAGCTTGGGATTTGATGACCCGACCGAAAAGTTTGGGAGGACTTGGCTTTCAGGATATAGAAATCTTCAACTTGGCACTTTTGTCTCGGCAAATTTGGAGATTATTGAATGATCCCTCCTCTCTTACTGCACAAATCCTTAAAGCATCATATTTTCCACAATGTACAGTCCTTGAAGCTCAACTAGGTCCACATCCTTCTCAGGTGTGGCGATCTATACTTGATGGGAGAGATATTATCACCCAAGGAGCTATCCGGCGTATTGGTGATGGAACTACCACGAACATATGGCAACATAGTTGGATCCCAAGGGACGGAATGATGAAGCCGGTGGCCTCCTTAGTTGCTGACCCACCGCAACTGGTTTCTGATCTGATCGACCACACTAGAGCTGCGTGGCGAGAGGACTTGCTTAGACAGGTGTTCATACCCATTGATGTGGAGGCGATCTTGCAAATACCGCTCTGTACACGGCGTGTGGACGATTTCTGGGCATGGAATGATGATCCAAGGGGGCGTTTTTCTGTACGGTCAGCTTATAAGATGATTGTCAAGATCAAGATTGGGCG
>NW_021204227.1:0-1318 GCF_002162155.2 Triticum dicoccoides
TTTTCAACTAAAGAAAAAGAGGCATGTCCTAAACGGTCGTGCCATCGTGTGGACATAAGCTTGATAGCACCACAAACTTGTTTATTGAATCTTCTAAACTCCGGAATCAACGGATAGAACCCTCGAACACATCTACCTCGATAGAGAATTTCCCTCGTTGTCTGATCCTTAATCAAAAAGAAATAAGGGTGAAACTCGAGAAAAACATGATTATCAATGGCAATTCGATGAACGGAAAGAAGATTTTTATGTGCACTAGGGACATGCAAAATTTTCTTAAGATGTAGTTTACGTCTAGGGGTACGAAAAATTGAGTGACCAACATGACGTATACTCATACCTTCTCTGCTAGCAGTGTGGATTTGATCCTTGCCGCGGTATTTCTCCTTCATGGTTACCTTCTCGAGCTCACTGGTGATGTGGTTTATGGCCCCGCTGTCGACGTATCAATTTGTGTCAACGCCATAGGACCCATCAGCCGCCGCAGCAACCTTGTCATCATCCTGGGAGTCATTATCATCCTCCTCGTACCTGTACCAGCAATCTTTTGTTGTGTGGCCAGGCTTCCCACAGATCTGGCACCTTGGAGTGTCGAGGCGCGTCCTGTTGCCGCTGCCACGACCGCGACGATGGCCCCTACCTCCTGCGCGCTGAGGAGAGGAGCCGTGGTCGCTGATGTCGCCGCTGCCAGATTGCCCCACGTGAACGGGAGCCGCCACCTCGTCCACGAGACGCCATGTTGGCTGAAGACTTAAAGCCTCCGTTGCCGGACCCGTGGTACTGGGCCATGCGCTGGTCGAAGTTGGAGAGCATGGCGAAGAGCTCGTCGAGCGTGACAGGGGTGATACGAGCGTCGAGGGCAGATACCAGAGGTTGGTAATCGGCATCTAGCCCGTGGATGATGTAGGAGACCAGCTCGTCATCTTGAATCGCCCTTCCCACCACGGCTAGCTCATCTGCATATCCCCGCATAGCAGCAAAGTAAGAAGCAACCGAGAGATTACCCTTCTGCGCGTTGATGAGGGAGGTGCGTATGTTGTTGATGCGGCTCGCCGAGTGCGACGAGAACATGGCAGCAAGCATCGTCCAGAGCGTGCTCGCCGTGGTGACCGTGGTAACCGTGACCAAGACCTCCTTTGTGAGGTTGGCCAGCAGGAAGCCAAGGACCTGCTGATCCTCCCGGACACATAGAGGGTGGAGAGGGTTGGGCGATGAAGTTTCCTTGCCCTTTGGTGGTGATGAGGAGCTTCGCCGGCTCCGGTGTGGTGCCGTCGACGTAGCCGTAGACGCCGGCGCCGCGCAGTTGAGGTGTGATCTG
>NW_021204228.1:0-1374 GCF_002162155.2 Triticum dicoccoides
CCAGGCCCACCTCTCTCCTAGGCGGTCTCAACCTGCCCTGTCGCTCCGCCACAAAGATCCACACAGAGGGCCGTCGGGACAAAGGTCCTTTCAGCCCCCAATCCGTGAATCACTCGCGGGTACTCTTCGAGCTGACCCGACTTTAGTCACCATCTGTATAGTATGTATGTATGTATGATATATACCCGTGATCACCTCCCGAGTGATCACGGCCCAATAGTATAGCAAGGCAGACTGACAAGAATGTAGGGCCAATGATGATAAACTAGCATCCTATACTAAGCATTTAGGATTGCAGGTAAGGTATCAACAGGTGTAGCAACAATGTCAGGCTATGCATCAGAATAGGATCAACAGAAAGCAGTAACATGCTACACTACTCTAATGCAAGCAGTATAGAGAAGAATAGGCGATATCTGGTGATCAAGGGGGGGGCTTGCCTGGTTGCTCTGGCAAGAGAGAGGGGTCGTCAACTCCGTAGTCGAATTGGGCAGCAGCAGCGTCGGTCTCGTAGTCTACCGAAGAGAAGAGGGGGAAGAAACAATGAATACCAAGTAAACAGATGCATATCGATGCATGACATGTCAAGAAGCGATGCTAGGCGTGCCCTAACATGGTATAAGGTGGTACTGGTCAAGGGGGAATCATCCGGGAAAGTATTCCCGGTGTTTCGTGTTTTCAGGCAGAGGAGCCGGAGGGGGAAAGTTGCGGGTTCGATAGGTTAGGGGGGTGTGGTGGACGAACGGACTACGTATCCGGAATCGTCTCGTCGTTCTGAGCAACTTTCATGTTGAAAATATTTTAATCCGAGTTACGGATTAAAAGATATGATTTTTAAAAGATTTTAATAATTTTGGAATTTAATTATTTATTTAATTAATTCGAAAAATGTATTTATGACGTCAGCATGATGTCATGCTGACGTCAGCAGTCAACAGGGGTTGACTGAGTCAACCCTGACATGTGGGTCCAGTGGGACCCACCTGTCATTCTCTATTTAGGTTAATTAGGGTTTAGGTTAATCTAATTACAGTTTAATTAAACTTAACTAGTTAACTAATTTAATTAAACCAGATTAATTAACTTAATTAATTAATTAATTAATTAATAATTTTATTAAATCATTTTAATTTTATTAATTATATTTATTGTTTTTATTTATTTTATTATTTATTTATTTATTTATTTTTTATTTCCCCTTTTTTTTTAAACCGTTCTGGGGCGGGGCCCCCTAGTTAGTGGCCCGGGGGCCTTAGCGGGCACAGGGCGGTGCGGGTGCGGGTGCGAGCCCGACTGGGCACTGGGCACCCGTGCCCGAGGGCACCGCAGCGAGGGCGCGAGGCCCAGCTGCGTCGGCGGCCTCGCCCGACAGCG
>NW_021204229.1:0-1205 GCF_002162155.2 Triticum dicoccoides
GGTATTGGATACCGGTTCGGTTGCTAAGTGTTAGTAACTCGAAATAAAAGCTACGGAATAAACGGAGACTAGCTAAAGGTGAGCTGACGATATATGTTGGAAGTGTTTCCAAGGTTGATATGATCAAGCATCGCACGCTCCCTCTACCACCGAGATTGGTGTTTGCGTTGAGCATAGACATGATTGGATTATGTCTATCGCAATACGGTTATTCATTTAAGGAGAATAATGGTTACTCTATTTTTGAATAATACCTTCAATGGTCTTGCACCTAAAGGAATGGTTTATTGAATCTCGGTCGTAGTGATACACATTTTCATGCCAAAAGATATAAGATAGTAATGATAGTACCACTTACTTGTGGCACTGCCATGTAAGTCATAATGGTATAAAACGCATGAAGAAGCTCCATGTTGATGGTTCTTTGGACTCACTCGTTTTTGAAAAGTTTGAGACATGCGAACCATGTCTATTGGTGTATATGCATGAAGAAACTCCATGCAAATGGATCGTTTGGACTCACTTGATTTTGAATCACTTGAGATATGCAAATCATACCACATGGGCAAGATGACTGAAAAGCCTCATTTTCAGTAAGATGGAACAAGATAGCAACTTGTTGGAAGTAACACATTTTGATGTGTGCAGTCGAATGAGTGCCGAGGCATGCAGTGAATATCATTATGTTCTTACTTCACAGATGATTCGAGTAAATGTTGAGTATATTTACTTGATGAAACACAAGTCTGAATTATTGAATGGTTCAAGAAATTTCAGAGTGAAGTAGCAGATCATTGTGACAAGAGGATAAAATGTCTATGATATGATCATAGAGATGAATATCTGAGTTACGAGTTTTGGCGCACAATTAAGACATTGTGGAAATTGTTTCGCAATTAATACCGCCTGGAACACCATAATGTGATGGTGTGTCCGAACATCATAGTTGCACCCTATTGGATATGGTGCGTACCATGATGTCTCTTATCGAATTACCACTATCGTTCATGGGTTAGGCATTAGAGACAACCACATTCACTTTAAATAGGGCACCACGTAATTCCGATGAGATGACACCGTATGAATTATGGTTTAGAGAAACCTAAGTTGTCGTTTCTTAAAAGTTTGGGGCTGCGACGCTTATATGAAAAAGTTTCAGGTTGATAAGCTCGAACCCAAAGCGGATAAAATGCATCTTCATAGGA
>NW_021204230.1:0-976 GCF_002162155.2 Triticum dicoccoides
TTATCATATTGCATGAATTTATTCCTCTACATCATGTCATCTTGCTTAAGGCATTACTCTATTTTTAACTTAATACTCTAGATGCATGCTGGATAGCGGTCGATGAGTGGAGTAACAGTAGTAGATGCAGAATCGTTTCGGTCTACTTGTCATGGACGTGATGCCTATATACATGATCATTGCCTGGATAACATCATAACTATGCTCAATTCTGTCAATTGCTTAACAGTAATTTGTTCACCCACTGTAGAATACTTATGCTCTTGAGAGAAGCCACTAGTGAAACCTATGGCCCCCGGGTCTATTCTCATCATATCAATCTCCATCACTTTATTTACTTTCTTTTGCTTTTACTTTTTACTTTGCATCTTTATACCAAAAATACCAAAAATATTATCTCTATCAGATCTCACCCTCGTAAGTGACCCTGAAGGGATTGACAACCCCTAAGCGTTGGTTGTGAGTAGCTATCGTTTTGTGCAGGTACGAGGGACTTGCGCGTGGTCTCCTACTGGATTGATACCTTGGTTCTCAAAAACTGAGGGAAATACTTACGCTACTGTGCTGCATCATCCTCTCCTCTTCGGGGAAATCCAACGCAAGCTCGAGACGTAGCAAGAAGAATTTCTGGCGCTGTTGCCGGGGAGGCTTACGCAATAGTCAACATACCAAGTACCCATCACAATCCCTATCTCTCGCATTACATTATTTGCCATTTGCCTCTCGTTTTCCTCTCCCCCACTTCACCTTTGCCGTTTTATTCGCCCTCTCTTTCCCAATCTCCTCCTCTTTTTCCCTTTGCCTTTTCTTTGCTCGTGCGTTAGTTCGCTTGCTTGTCGTCACGACTAGTATCATATCTTCTCCGCTATCTCCCGAGAATGAAGTTCTAAATTTAAGCAAAGGGAGGGAGAAAATCTAAAAGATGCTTGGTATAGAATTTTCAATGCTCAAAATAGATCTACCAGGAAGCAATCTA
>NW_021204231.1:0-1297 GCF_002162155.2 Triticum dicoccoides
GGACATCCGGTGCCCCTTAGCGACCAGCTGAAGCAGCTGGTCGAGCTCCACAAGGTGGCCGAACAGGCCATGAAGGGCCTCATAGTTCAGCTGTGGTCTAAAGAGGCCATGCCTGGGAGCTACTTCGGCCTGGTGCGGAGGTTGGTGGATGCGTGCCCGTGGGTTGAAGTCATCAAGCACTCCGCTTGTATTGAGGGTGCCAGTCGGGCCCTTGCCCGCGCAAAAGTGCACTGGGCAAGATGGATGCCCAGAAGCTTGTCACGGACCCGCAACCGCAGGGCAAGGAGCACCGCATGCCCGAGATGTATTATAAGAGTGTCCTGAAGGGTGCCCGCACTATTGCGGGTGAGTGCTCCAAAGATGTAATATTTGAGTAGACTCGCATTTTGTTATCCTGTGCGCTGAAAACTTAGTTCATATGCGCTAAGCAACACTTGTTAATTTAAAATATTACCTTCTGTGCGGCTGTTTATCAATTCTGAGAGATGGCAAGTCGTCGGCTTCAGCCCCCATGCCATGAGTGCTGGGGTGTTCGGGATAAACTTGAGCACTCTTGTTCCCATTTTTGGGTCCATCTAGGGAGGCGCTCAACACAGCGAACAAGGCAACCGGACTTATAATGCTTGAACACGCTCACTTAGCCATAGAATTCTATAATTTTAAATTTCGGCGAAGCCCCGAGTCTTCGGAATGCCGAATTTGGGGCGCTATCCACGCCTGGGCCGGACAAAAACCGGCTCCTCGCTCTAAGCGGCATAAGTCTTTAAGGACTCGCAAAAAACCTCACGAACAGCGCTCGGCTCTCGCCTCATCATGACCGTCAGTTTTAGCTTTCTCCACTGAGGCGTTAACCCAGCTCAATTGGGGCGCAATCGCAGTGGTTCTCCCAGTGCTACCTTAGCCGATACAACAAAACGTAAGGTACCAAAACATGGGAGCCGGGCAAACCCAACTATTGACACAAGACATGATTCGGAGCCGATGCATATAATGCTATAAGTTCGGGGTGCCGCACTTGTGAAAGTGTTCGGACTTATCACACCATGATGCGGGAAACATAATCCCCTGGTGTATTTTAACCGTACAAAAGTGTACGGATGCAACATGTCGTAAATGAACATATGTATAAAAAGAAATGCAATTATAAGCAAAAAGGTGTTGCATTGTTTTATTCAAGAAGTGCTGCTATGAATGCAGAACGATACAAATAGTGCAATAAGAAAGGGACGGGACTGTTTAAACATGTCCCCCTCCAGGGGTAGGCTGCGAAGTGGTGTATAAAACAGATTTAATGCTC
>NW_021204232.1:0-942 GCF_002162155.2 Triticum dicoccoides
TCAAAATGCACCATTCAAAGCCACATCATTAATTTTCAACCCTTTCTGCCTTCATTTGTTATTTTTCATGCATTTACTGATTATTTTGAGCTATAAGACCATGAAATTGAAAAGTATTTGAAATGAACTCTGAAAAGGTTGAAAGTCGGCATGGTATCATCATTTCACCCACATAGCATGTGCAAGAAAGTAGAGAGGGTTACGGCACAAACTGGATGCACTTCGTGTAGAAAACGGATAATCTCTTTCGAAGTATCAGGGTTTCATACGGAAACTCGTCTGTTACAAAGGGATTTCATTTTTTTGAACTTATTTGAACTCCATAGTTTTCCTGTGTTCAAAATGCACCATTCAAAGCCACATCATCAATTTTCAACCCATTCTGACTTCATTTGTAATTTTTCGTGCATTTACTGATTATTTTGAGCTATAAGACCATGAAATTGAAAAGCATTTGAAATGAACTCTGAAAAGGTTGAAAGTTGGCATGGTATCATCATTTCATCCAGATAGCATCTGCAAGAAAGTAGAGAGGGTTACAGCAAAAACTGGATGCACTTCGTGTACAAAACGGGCAATCTCTTTTGAAGTATCAGGGTTTCATACGGAAACTCATCTATTACAAAGGGATTTCATTTTTCTAAACTTATTTGAACTCCATAGTTTTTCTGTGTTCAAAATGCACCATTCAAAGCCACATCATCAATTTTCAACCCTTTCTGACTTCATTTGTTATTTTTCATGCATTTACTGATTATTTTGAGCTATAAGACCATGAAATTGAAAAGTATTTGAAATGAACTCTGAAAAGGTTGAAAGTCGGCATGGTATCATCATTTCACCCACATAGCATGTGCAAGAAAGTAGAGAGGGTTACGGCACAAACTGGATGCACTTCGTGTAGAAAACGGATAATCTCTTTCGAAGTATCAGGGTTTCATA
>NW_021204233.1:0-669 GCF_002162155.2 Triticum dicoccoides
ACGGCGGGCGGCGTCGAGGGCGCGGGCGACGGCGGGCGGCGTCGAGGGCGAGGGCGGCAGGCCTTCGGCGCGGCAGAGGCAGAGCGGAGAAATGGAGGCGACGGGTCGGGCGCATGTATTTATAGCCCCCCCCCCTTTAGTCGCGGTTGGGGAGGCGACCCGCGACTAAAGGGCCTTCAGTCGCGGTTGGGGAGGCGACCCGCGACTAAAGGAGAACCTTTAGTCGCGGTCGGGGAGGCGACCCGCGACTAAAGGGTAACCTTTAGTCGCGGTTGGGCAGGCGACCCGCGACTAAAGGACTTTTTTGGCGGGTTTTTCGTTCCCGCGCGCAACCACCTTTAGTCGCGGTTGGGGAGGCCAACCGCGACTAAAAGTATTTTCCAAATACTTTTTCTTTTTCAAAATGTTAAAAATACAAATAATATATCAAAAAATTCAGAAAAATAAAACTAATTCAATTCAAAATTCTAAAAATACAAATAATATATCAAAAAATTCAGAAAAAAAAACTAATTCAATTCAAAATGTTAAAAATACAAATAATATATCAAAAAATTCAGAAAAATAAAACTAATTCAATTCAAAATTCTAAAAATACAAATAATATATCAAAAAATTCAGAAAAATAAAACTAATTCAATTCAAAATTCTAAAAATACAAATAATATA
>NW_021204234.1:0-889 GCF_002162155.2 Triticum dicoccoides
TTTTAATTAAAACTTAATTAAAACTAATCCTGTTTAATTAACAGGGCTGGGCCCCACCTGTCATTGACTCAGGGGAGTCAACCAGGGCCCACCCGTGGTCAAAGTGGATGTCGGCTGCCGGCGTTTAGTCGCCGGCGAGCCCGACGCGGCGGCGGAAGTGGTTTTGGTCATTTCGGCCACCAGAGGGGCCGCGGAGACCACCGGAGTGGAGCTGAGGCCAACCCGCAGCTCTTGGCGGAGCCCGTTGGGGTCGGGGTGGCCGGAGTCGACGGCGGCGAGCTCGGCTGCGGCCGCCGGGGTTCGGTCGTGCACGGGAACGGTGCTGGAGCTCGAAGTCGAGCAAAGCGAGGCGCTAGGAATGCTCTACGGGGTCTTGCGAACTCGTTGGACTCGCCGGGGTGACCAAATGGTCACCGGAGCTGCGTCGACGGTGAGCTCGGCGACGGCGGAGGTTCGGCCATGGTGGGGAGGTGGCTACGGTGAGGGAACGAGGGGAAGGAGAGGGGGAAACGGTGGCGTAGCTCACCGCGGTTGCAGTGGCGTCGAAGCGGGCTCGGGGACGCGCTGGAGACGGCGAATTCGACGGCGACGGTGGTCGGAGCCCGAAGAGGGGAACGGCGACGTGGCGGCGATGCAGGGCTTCCGGGGAGCTGTGGAGCGGTGGGGAGGAAGAGGGAGTCGAGGCGGAGCTCCTGAGCTAGTCGGGGGAGCGAGGGGTGGTCGGAGACAGCGGCTAAGGCGAACGGCGGCGACGGTGGTGTTCGGCCGGGCGAGAGAGAGAGCGAGGGAGAGGAGGGGAGAGCCGGGGGAGAGTGAGAGAGAGCAGGGGGGAGGGCGTGGCGTCGTCCAGGGCGTCGAGCGAGGAGGGGAGGCCAGGCAAGCAGGCGAG
>NW_021204235.1:0-1808 GCF_002162155.2 Triticum dicoccoides
CCAAATCTAAAGCCCAAGTTATGTTATGTACTATTCAGTGTTGAATTTGCCATTTTTATTTTTTGAGTTATATTTTGAATTTTGACTTGAAATTTTGTAACAACCTACATTGATTTTGTGTGAGTGTGCTAATTTTTTCAGAATTTTTGGAACATTTTAAAAGCATAATGTGAGTTCGGTGCACCGGTAGCACCACAAGCTTCGGTGCGCCAGATATTTTCTCCCGGGCCATGGCCCAGTATGGTCCCCAAGAGGATCCGCCAATGTTAATAATATGCTACATGTGCAACATTTTTCAACCAGTTACACTATTCATGCCTACAATATATTCACATTTTTTATCGTCGTACATCTGCTTTGATATGTAATCCTTGATGCATATTTACAATCGATCAAAGCCAGCGAGGAAGGCGAGTTGGCCACCGCTGCTTCATCTCCTTTACTGAGCGATGCCGCCCTCGAGGAGAGGTCCATCAATTTTTTTTTGATGAAAAGGCAAGGCCACTGCTTTTCATTGCGAGTAGGAGAAATAAACAGTTACAAAAGTAAGATTAGAGAAGGGGGGAATGAGTTTAGAGATACAACAGAAATACATCAGTCTGGCTCTAGGGGTCGCTCTACAAGAGCCATTGCACGCTTTCGTCCAGCATCTACCCAGTCCTTCGCTTCTAGTTGAATCTTCTGGAACACTTGTGTGGGGCGGCAAGAACTATTTCTGAATGTTCTATCATTTCTTTCTTTCCAGAGGTTCCACCATACCAGTGCCAAAATTGATCTCCAAGATTTCGCTTTTTTCTTTCCCATGGAAGAATTTGTACGATGCCACCAGCTTACAAGGGAATCATCATCGGTTGCTGCCCAATTAGAGCTCATATTCAGCTTGCAGAGTGTCATGTGCCATACTTCCTTCGCATAAGGACAAGAAGCAAGTAGGTGGGCAGTAGTTTCTGGTTCTTGTAGGCAAAGCACACACTGCGGGTTATGGGGCCATCCTCGCTTAGCAAGGTTGTCCGCCGTTAGACATCGATCTTGCGCAGCTAGCCAAACGAAAAACTGGCATTTGGGCGGGGCATCCGAGCTCCAGGCGAGCTTCGCAAATGGTGGTTTAATGTTGGTAGTGAGAGTGGCAGCATAGGCCGAGCTGGAGGAGAACTGACCATTGCTAGTCCAGCGCCAGGTAAGTGAATCGTCATGAGCTTGAGTGAGCTGGATCGACTGCAGGTCATTCCAAATGGTCATGAATTGGGTGATGGCCTGTTGAGTTAGGTTTCCCTTGAAATGTCTCATCCACTTTCCATCAGGAAGGGCACATCTGATGGAGATTGTTTTGATCGTGCAATGGTTGAAAAGCTCGGGGAACCTTCTGGAGAAACTTTCCCTTTGATGCCAAGGGCCAATCCAGAATTTTGTGTTGGCACCATTTCCAATATTAAACTGCACTGATGCCTCAAAAAGAGCTCTGACCGAGGTGCTGATTGGTAGAGGTAAGCCGTGCCAAGGCCTATCAGGTTCCATCCACGACAGCCAAAGCCATCTGCATCTCATTGCCTCACTCTTTCGAGTTAAACAAGGGATTCCGAGCCCCCCAAGTTTCTTGGGCAAGCACACCTGATTCCAATTGACTAGACATTTGCCACCAGTTGCCTCATCTTTATTTGCCCAAAGGAATCCTCTGCAGCCCTTGTTAAACTTTTTTACCACCCACTTAGGGGGCTCAATGGCCAAAATCTGAAATATAGGCAGAGCATATAAAACCGAGGTGATCAAGGCAAGTCTGCCAACAGTGGGTAGCATTAATTTGATCCATC
>NW_021204236.1:0-1978 GCF_002162155.2 Triticum dicoccoides
TGTTCATGCTTGTGCGAGGTTTCCTTGTTTGTTTACATGCTGATATGCAGCAAGGCTTGGCTGCCTTGACGCGTCGAAGCTCAGGCTGAAGTCAACTCATGTTATACATGCTAACAACTGTTGGAGGCGTTACCTTAATGTTATACATGTGTGTGTTGGTCTATTAGATAACCATTTGCTGCATTGCACTGTTAAATATGTGTTTTTGTTGAAAAATTACATGCTGTGTGCCGGCCATCGAGCCATACCTATTTGTGTGCCTATTTGTTTGCATTGTTAAACATGCATTTTGGTTTGTTTCCAGTTTATCTTCTTCACTGATGTTGTTTCCTCACATAGGTGCACAAGAGATACGCCGTCCACAGGCTGGCTTACAAGGATGAGAAGCACAACGAGCATCGGGAGAGGAGGAGGGGGTTCCTATGTTGTGTTTTGCATCGCCTCCACCAACCCCCTGCGCTTCTTCTTCCACTCCGGCATAGGTAAGCCCCTCTCCGCTCTGCTCTCTCATGCGCGTGCTTGTGTGCAATGCCACTGAACCGTGGTGAATCTCATGCTGGCCATCGTGCCATGGCAAAGTTCTCTGGTTTTTGGCTATCGTGATACACATGAGTCTCGTGCTGTGTGTGATGCCTTTCTCTTGATTGTTAGATTCCTAGGGCTAGGTCAATGCCCATGACACTTGCATCCAACCGCAAGGTCAGTTTTTCTGGTCTCCAGCAACCCAAAAAATTGTGTTTTTCTCCCTTTGCATTGAGCTCTCACACACTAGATACCATTCTGGAATTAGGTTTTCTGATATGCAGTGTATCTATATGCTAGCCTTCATGTAATGCGGGAAATCAGGAAAACAACATAATCTTTGTCTTAAATAATCTACTACACAATATAGGTTTACACTTGTCATTTTGTATGGCAAACACTACCTGTGGATGGGATGTCTAGTTGCATTGTCTTCCTTTTCACGCTGATGATTTTTTAAATTGTTTATACTTATTTAAATACCAGTATTTGTTGATTGAGGCATATCCATCTTGTGGGGCAGTCATATAGCCATACATGCTTTGTGATAGTTGATGTTGCTAATAAACTCTACTTTCTATTTTGCTTAGCCATGCAATAATCTCTCACTGTGTCTGCTCAGTTAATTGAACAATACCCTGTTATTGCTACATGTACTTGATCATATTTTGAAGAGATAAGTTAATGGACACTAGGATGACATGTTTAAGTTTCATGTTGAGAATTCAAGGCTTCTGGATGATGCCTTAACTGTCTTTATTTTTGTTGTATTGGGGAACCAAATAAAATCATACCTTTTTGTGTTTTCTGTTGGCCTGATGCATTGTATGTGGGTGTACTGTGTAAATATGAAAAGCAGATGGGGGAAAGATGGGAGTAATAGCTTTATGAAAAAAACTGACTTTTAGAAATCTTGGTATTGATGGAGGAAATATAATAATCAGCGTTTCTTTGTTAGAAATCGTCCAAGTACAAAGAAAGTAGGCAGAGCCATCAAACTTTTTTTGGAGATTAAAGTCACCTATTGTTTGGAGGGGTTGCAGAATGGCGCCTATACATGAGTGAACTAACTTAAGTGGTATCCAGCGTTGTGGTTCATTGTCTTATTCGTATTTATTGATCCATATCAAAATGTCCTGAATTCGCAGTCAATACGATGTTGGATGAGTGGGTTAAACTTGAACAACATGTTCTCTCTCACGCTGCTCACCATGTTTATTTGAATTTGTTTTGCCTCCTTCGGTAGAATCGGAACAAATTTTGTTTGAGTTGTTCAACTTTTTTGTTGTTGCTGTCAAGTTCATCATCGCTTTCCTTGTTAGTACCACTGCTTATTTACTGCAACTAGTCTAATTGCAGAGCACAACATCAGCATCCCTACAGATGTGAATATGCCCATCTCCAATGGTTTCTACCGCCATATCTACAACCCCGACTAGATTTATCAATGTATGGG
>NW_021204237.1:0-715 GCF_002162155.2 Triticum dicoccoides
CTTCGGGTGGCAGTGAGGAGCACGGTGGCTACGGCGAACGGCGTCGGCGACGACGAGCTCCGCTCGGGCGCGTGCAGGGAGAGAGAGCAGAGGAGAGGGAGGAGCGAGGGAGAGCTACGGGAGAGTGAGAGAGGTCGTGGGGAACGGGGGGGGGGGAGTGCGTGGCTCCCTCGGGTGCCTCCAGCGGCGAGCAGGTAAGCAGGAGGTGGCCGGAGCTCTTCGAGCGCGCGCCACGCCTCGCCTCTGCCTACTGGCAGAGGAAGAAGAGGACAAGGGGGAGGAGGAGGTGGGCTGGGCCGGCCAGGTGGGGGAGCTGGGCCGGTCCTGTTGGGCCACCAGGTAAGCGCCAGGTAAGATGCTTTGCTCTTTTTTTTATTTTTGTTCTGTTTTCTTTATTTAATTCTTTTGCCACTGTTTTGAATTAAAAATAATAATTCAAACAATGCCAAAGCTCCTCTGAATATTTTTATATTGCTAGATGGACTTTTCCAAAAGCTTATAAAATATTTCAGGGGTATTTGAAATTATATTCTAATTATATGAATATAATTCAAATTCAAATAGCTAATGATTTAAATTCAAAGTCCCAAAATAAATCCTTAAAAATGTTCAATATTTTGGTTGGGACCAGAACCCTTACCAAAAATTATCAAACATTTAAGAGGAGCACTTTGGAGCAATGAATGAGATTTCTAGGGTTTTTGCCCCTCTTTTA
>NW_021204238.1:0-1152 GCF_002162155.2 Triticum dicoccoides
GTATGTTACTAAGCTCGAGAACAATCTTGCTTTTGAGGGCAAGACGATATGATCAAATGAGTGAGGACTTGACAAGATCCTAACTCATCAATCGAAGGGTGCACCGAAATAAGGACTAGGTAGCACGATCAGTCTTAGAAGGATGATTCGAAAACCAACATACTAAGAATGAAATTATTATCCTTTAACTACCAAGCAACAGAGTTGCTAGCAGTATTGATTTCACACATCACAATTCATTTGTCGGTATTCCGGTTGCATCAACACGAGGGCCGAGGAATGAACAGTGATGGCAAGAAGTGTCACTGTACCAAGAGTTCATGGGATGGTGTCCAATTCCTATAACAATCTCGATATAAAATATGTAATACTCCAAGGTAGAGCAGAACCAAAAGCTGGATTGGCATTTGATCTGCGGAATACAACTACTTTGACCCAATCCTAGATATGGAAGAGGTACTGGAGTTTGTTTCTCCTAGTCATTCCGGAATAGAATGTCTTGACAGACCACAAGAGTCATAGGCATCGATGAACGAACGCACGCATACTCTTGACTATCAATTGATAGACGAGGGTCGGAATGCAACTAAAGAGAACAACTCAAAGGAACATATAACTTTCTGAGTTGTGGATGCATAAATTAGTATGTCGAACCGTGTTCAACATAATTCTTCCGGATAACCCATGCAGAAAGGTAGAACTGGCAGAGTCACGATTTATGAATGGAGAACTCCTCAAGAATAATCCTGTTGTGATATTTCAGTTCAACGAGGAACTTCTGCCATAAGTAGTTCATGGTATTTGGAAGAAGAAGATACCACGGACTTCAAGGACTATCGCAAAGGTTACTAATATCCTGAAGGCACTAACAATTACTATCAACACGAAGTAGGTGGAGTGAATCTCGGGTTCAAGAACCCAGGAACAGAATACCTATTACTAAGTAGCATCACGGAATGCTTTCGAGGATAAAGGCCAGAATCATCACACTGGGACACCAATCATGGCTAAATTACTAGGTGATCCCCTAAGACACCTAGGGTCATAATAATAGCTCCAACATATATGTCAGGGCAATAAATTACCTCAACTCAACAATTAGTGTGATTGAGCTGGCATAAAGGAACATCAAAACCAGAGGGAAAGGATTTT
>NW_021204239.1:0-1772 GCF_002162155.2 Triticum dicoccoides
ATGAAGAAGGCAGACAAGTTCGAGTGGACTCCAGAAGCTGATGCAGCGTTTGCCGAGCTAAAAGCTCTACTCTCCACCCAGCCGGTGCTTGCTGCTCCAATCAGCAAAGAGCCTCTGTTGCTTTATATCGCAGCCACAGGACAAGTCGTCAGTACAGTGCTTACGGTCGAGCGGGAAGAAGAAGGAAAAGCTTTCAAAGTTCAGCGCCCAGTGTATTATTTGTCTGAAGTCTTGACTCCATCCAAGCAGAGATATCCTCATTATCAGAAGCTTGTGTATGGAATATACATGACCACAAAGAAGGTTGCTCATTATTTCTCTGATCATTCCATCACAGTCGTTAGTGACGCTCCACTATTAGAGATTTTGCACAACAGAGATGCAACTGGTCGAGTGGCGAAATGGGCGATTGAACTTCTTCCCCTTGATATCAAGTTTGAGGCAAAGAAAGCCATTAAGTCCCAGGCAATAGCAGATTTCCTCGCCGAGTGGATTGAACAACAGCAACCGACTGAAGTTCACTCGAAGCATTGGACCATGTTTTTTGATGGCTCTAAGATGTTGAATGGTTCCGGTGCTGGGGTTGTCCTGGTTTCCCCCAGAGGAGATAAGCTCAGATATGTGCTCCAGATTCACTTTGATTCCTCCAACAATGAGGCAGAGTATGAGGCCCTCTTATACGGATTGCGCATGGCCATTTCACTCGGCGTCCGTCGCCTGATGGTTTATGGCGACTCGGATTTAGTGGTCAACCAAGTGATGAAGGAGTGGGACATGAGCATGACTGGATACTGCAGTGCAGTGAGGAAACTGGAAAAGAAGTTCGAGGGGTTGGAGCTCCATCATATACCCCGACTGAAAAATCAAGCAGCTGATGACCTAGCAAAGATAGGTTCCAAGAGAGGAGCCATTCCGAGTGGTGTGTTCTTGGAGCATATACACACTCCGTCAGTCAAAGAAGATCCTTTCACCGAAGAAACTCCACAGCCCAAGAGTACCACAGATCCGACTGAGGTTGAAGTCCCAGCAGTGGTCGACTTGATCATGGAGGTCTTGGTGGTCATTCCCGACTGGACAGTTCCATATATCGCGTATATCCTGAGAAAAGAGCTTCCAGAGGATGAGGAAGAGGCTCGACAGATCGTCCGTCGATCTAAAGCCTTTACCGTAATCAAAGGACAGTTATACAGAGAAAGCGCGACTGGAGTTGGTCAGAAGTGCATAACACCAGAAGAAGGTCGAATCATCCTCAATGATATCCACTCGGGGACCTGTGGTCATCATGCGTCCTCTCGGACCATCATGGCCAAAGCATACCGAGCCGGATTTTACCGGCCAAAGGCGAATGAGATGGCAAAGGAAATAGTGGATAAGTGCGAAGGATGTCAGTTCTACTCGAATATGTCACACAAGCCTGCATCAGCTCTGAAGACCATTCCACTCGTCTGGCCTTTCGCAGTATGGGGGTTGGACATGGTCGGTCCTTTAAGAACAGGGCGAAGTGGCTTCACGCATGTACTGGTGGCAGTCGACAAGTTCACCAAGTGGATTGAGGCTAAACCAATCAAGAACCTTGACGCCGGTGCTGCTGTTAGCTTCATCAGGGAACTGATATTCAGATATGGAGTCCCGCACAGCATCATTACGGATAATGGGTCGAACTTTAACTCGGAAGAATTCAGGGATTTCTGCAACTCTCAAGGCACACGAGTCGACTACGCTTCAGTCGCCCATCCGCAGTCGAATGGACAAGCAGAGCGAGCCAATGGTCT
>NW_021204240.1:0-966 GCF_002162155.2 Triticum dicoccoides
AAGGCGTCATTCTGGCAAACCAAGATAAGGATAACTTCCTCGTGCCTTACTTTCCCGAGTAAGTCCTCCCCTCAACCGGCCCGTAACATATGAATTCTTACTTTTCGATCGTTTTTCTTTTAACATTCCGTGTTTTCTGCAGTGACACACGTTGCACGCTCATCCTCCTAAGCCCCAAATATTCCATGGCCACGTATTTCGACCCGGACCGTCAGTCGAACGTAGACTACACAAATGTCAAGAAGGTTCTTGATGATGTTCTCCCCGGCTACGCCCAATCTGGAGGCACCTTCACCAGGCCTATTCGTAAGTACGGCAAGCACGTGTTCTCCCACAATACGACGTTCTGCTGCGTCAAGCAGCCGCCTGGCGATCAGAAGGGTGCCTACTACGCCATCCATCACATGCGGGCGATCGTACGGGACCATCATCAACTTCTGCTACCGAGTAAACTCCAAGTTTGGGCCGCGAGCGTGTCGGCAATCCAGGACGCGGACCTCCGACAAGAATTCTTTCACATCTAGTCGGAGTTTGCGGAAATCATCCATCAAGATGTCCTTCGTACCTCGGGGCAGTTCTACCTCAGAAATCAACCGTCCAACAGTGACATCGACACAATGCTACAAATGCAGGATGACAACGCCCGTTCTTTCATGACTCCCACGATAGACGGCGGCTTCATCCACGCTCCGGTCCCTTGAGTCGAGTTGTCTAGTTCTGAAACATCGATTGGCTCATGTTGTAATTAAACTTTAATGAACTTGTAGTATGTCTCTTTGGTTTTGAGAGTCGTTCAACTTAGATGTAATCGATGCTATTAATGTCTTGCTTTTCTCTTCCGATCGTTCTGTTGCATAATTATATATTGCTTATGTATTGTCTGTGAATTGGTACTAACGTTTCGTTTGGCTAGTGCATAGTGATGCCGACGTATGTCGTGTACAAGGGTAAGGTTCCCGGAGTCTA
>NW_021204241.1:0-1178 GCF_002162155.2 Triticum dicoccoides
TCGCCAAATTCGCCTCCGGCCGCCGTGGATCCTCGCCGGCGATTCGGGAGCTACCGGGCATCCCCGACCTCGCCCTCGCGCTCGCTGGTCTCGCTGTGAGCCCCCGCACCGAACCCCCTCCTCCCCGTGCTCGTTTGCCCCGTCTAGCTAGCTCAACCACCGCGCCCGTAAGTCCCTCGCCGCCGGCCATGGCGCCACGGTGGCATGAGCCCAAGCCAGCCACTCCCGCGTGCGTCACCGTGTTCCTGGTGACGCCAGGAGGCCGTAGGAGCCCTCCGCTTCCACTGCCGTGCACCACAACGCCGCGGCCGCAAGTTGCCGAGCTCCGGCCGCCGCCGTGAGCTTTGCTCCGGTGAGCTCCGGCGCCCCCGCAGCCCCCCACCAGCTCCCCTGGTTGCGGACGACGACGGGCTACGCCCCGGTGGTCCTCGCGCGACCAAACGCCGCCTGTAGCGCAAGTCCGGCGAGTCGCCGCCGCGCTATTGGTCGCCGCCGGCCAGAACTCCGGCGGGCTGACGTGGCTTTGTTAATTAGGCACTAATCCCCACCTACTGACGCTGACCAGTGGGCCCAGGGCTTAGTCAAAGCTAGTCAGCCCAGGTTTGACTCGGGGTTAACCCCAGTGTCACTGGCATGTGGACCCTGCACGTCAGGTTTGACCTGGACAGCCGCGTTGACCGCTGATGTAGTGATGACGTCATGCTGGCACAATATATAATTTCTGGATTTAAATTAAATCAGGAAATTCCAGAAAATGATTTAAACTTCAAAAATTCATAGAAATTCAACCGTAGCTCAGATTGAAATAATTTATATATGAAAAATTATCAGAAAAATGCAATCTTTCCATCTGTACTAGTTTCATGCATGACAAACCAACTTATACATGCTGAATATGAGAAAACACATTATGGCATATTAAGAGACTTATTTTTGGAGTTGCATTTGAACCTTTTGTTCAAATGGACTTCATTCAATTGAATACTAGTTGCATTAGCTCAAACAGCATCACATCTACATGCCATGTTCATGCATCATATTGTTGCATATGATTGTGTATTGATTGCCGGCACCGTTCCTTCTCGATAGGTCCTGCTCCGGAGACGTTCCAGAGTACCTGTCTGTGAAGCAGTGCCTCCCTTGTTGATTTACCAGGCAAGCAAACCCCCTTGTTCATT
>NW_021204242.1:0-1177 GCF_002162155.2 Triticum dicoccoides
GGGTCTCATGACCCAACATTCAGAGCATACAAATCAAGCACAAGCGGAAGCTATCATGTCTGAGTACAGACATCTATAAATGAAAAAGGCTGAGAAGCCTGACTATCTACCAAATCCTGCCGAGGCACAAGATCGTAGCTGAGGTAACAAGCTAAACGTCGAAGACCACGCGGAAATACTAGTGAGACTGAAGTCTCTCTGCAAAAACATAAAATAGGCAAACGTGAGTACAAATGTACCCAGCAAGACTTACATCAGAACTATCTACATATGCATCATTATCAACAAAGGGATGGTGGGGTTTAACTGCAGCAAGCCAGCTTTGACTCGGTGGCTATCCTGAACTACGACTGCGAGTAATTTTTTTGAGGTGGCGCACACGAGTCCACATATTCACCATATCAATACACCACTATGGATCCGCTCCCGTCTCCCTACGAGAACGCCATCCATAGCACTCACGCTTATCTTGCGTATTTTAGAGTGTCCACTTTCACTTGTCTATGAACTGATATAAGCAACCCAGAAGTCCTTTTCCGCGGACACGGCTATTCGAATAGATTAGGTTAACCCTGCAGGGGTGTACTTCTTCACACACGCTCTCACCACTTACCGCCGTTTACACGACATGTACTCGGCAACCTTCAAGCGGAAGCCCAACGTGGGTGTCGGCCACGACCTACCTAATCACCTAAGTCTCTAGTCCAGGTTTATCGCCTATTCGGGTTCCATCCATGAGGAGATCCGGCTGGAGTTTCGCTCACAGCCCCAAACGATGTGAACAGGGTTCCCGAGACACCAAACGGGCGCCCGGTACACCGTGCCACGTGCCTACCGCATCACAGCCCACCCCTACGGTCAGCGCTGCCCACGGCCTCCAGCATACTACAAACACAAGAAACTACTTGCAACTCCTGGACAGAGGACAAGGGTGATCAAGAAGCCGAGAGGGTCCATTGGTTTCGGGCCCAATGCGTGGTAGTAGCTGAATCATGGATCACAAACACAGAACTCAGTTCCTGAGGACGGCTGCAATGAGACAACCCACCATGTACTCCTACATGGCCTCTCACCGCTACCTTTACCAAATCGTGTTCACACACTTAGCTCACACACAGTAGGACAGGTTCACACGCCTCTGATTCATCCCCGATGAATCAGACCTGACTCAACTCTA
>NW_021204243.1:0-1015 GCF_002162155.2 Triticum dicoccoides
TTTACATGAGGATTCTTCCGCGGAAGAACAACTCATATTCGCCTTGTCATAGGGCGCCGAGCACAACCTGATGACCTATGAGGCGTACGATATCAACGGCTACACATTCTACACCGAGGACAAGGACATGAAGAGCGATGGTTATCAGAACTCCGGGGTAACGATGGAATCCTACACCGGTAACGACAAGGACAGATACTACGGAAGGATCGAGGAGATCTGGGAGCTGAGCTACGCTGGAGAGAAGGTCCCGATGTTCCGTGTCAGATGGGCCAAAAACGTCATAAAAGAAGACCGGTATTTCACCACCATGGTTATACCCGAAGCCAAATCCAAGACCGCGGGCGCAAACGTCACCGCGAAAAATGAGCCATGGGTACTGGCTTCCCAAGTGGACCAATGCTTCTTCATTACCGACCCGCGAAAGCCCAGTCGTGTTGTCGTGAGGAGAGGCAAAAGGAAGATCATCGGAATGGATGGAGTAGCCAATGAGCAAGACTTCGACAAGTACGGGGACCCGAAGATCGAACATGACGACGACGATGAAGTAGCAGCACACACCACAAGAAGAAGCAGGACCACCCTACCTAAAGGACGTCCGTTCCACAGAAGAACTCCGTTTGCGAAAAAGAAGGGCAAGAAGATTGTGAACAGATAGCTAGCTAAGACCGATTGTATTTAAATCGTAGTCTTCATTTCTCGATTGTATTTCATGGGCACTTTTTGATATCATGAATATTTTTAAATTTCATGGGCACTTTTTGAATTCATGAGGACACTTGATCTCGATTCCCCCTCCATCTCGATCTCGATCCCCCTCCATCTCGATCGCACCCGCACCCTCCCCCGCTAGCTCCACCCATCGCAACCCTCCCCCGCACCCGGCCCCCCGCACCCGCACTTTTTGAACATATTTTTTAATTTTTTTTACTATTTTTATAAAAAACATTACTGTTATAATTTAAACAAGTTTGAACATATTTAAACACAAATAAATATAAAAAACAGCATTTAA
>NW_021204244.1:0-1334 GCF_002162155.2 Triticum dicoccoides
AAAGGCCTAATGAAATGGTTTGAAAAATGGCCATGGCCTAGAAAATTAAAAGGCCGAATTGTAGGGCGTGGCCCATGTAGCCGACCAAAAATTCACATGAAAAAAACAATAAAAAGGCGGAATTGTTGGGCTAGGGCCATGTAGAAAACCGAATTGGACCGGGCTGAATCTTGTGCCACATCAGCTTGCCACGCTAGATGCCTACGTGGCCTGGGGAGGTTGCTAGTGACCAAAATGCCACAGTAGACGTATTTTGGTCATAAACGTCTACGACCATTCCAGAAGAAAGGTCGCTATAGTCAGTTTACGACGGCCATCTTTTGACCTTATGTTTTTGGTCACAAAAAGGTCACAAATGGAAATTTGTGACCATTCAGTGACCAATAGTGGTGGTCACAAGTTGACATATTTCTTGTAGTGGGCGGAGCTGCAGACATGGGCGATGCACCTCGCGGATGTCAGAGGGTGTCATCGGTGATGAGTCCACCGGCTTTGCCAAGACCGGAGAGGTAGCCCTCCGAGCACACATCGGTTTTGCTAGAACCGTGTGGCAGTGTATGGTTGTCACTATCGTGACGCCGTGTAGATGCAGTCATGCCGTCATGGATGACATGGCCGATAACGTCGTCGTGATGCAGTCATTGCCGTCGTCGAGGCCACGTCTTGCAGAAAAGTATGTCAAAGAACGATAGGTGTCCATCTTGCGGACACGGTGAAAGCGGTGTGTGGACGATGATGGCAATGAAGACCATGTTGATGAAGTGTCGACGATGGCTTCACAGCGGTGTGTCAACCATGAAGCTTCGCTTGAAGGCGCCCCTCCACGGTGACGCAGTGTCAATGTCGTGTCGTGCTCGGTGTAGACGGATGTGTAGCCACCATGCACATACCAGGGTAGATACAGATCTCGTGGAACCAACTCTGGCGCATGAGCCTGAGGCCAGAAAGAAATCTGCGAGAGCTACGCCCTCCTGCGATCAGTCATGCGTGTCCTTCGTTGTTGCCCGCCTGGATCGTCGTCTCCTTCTGAGCGGCGGCAGTAGATTGGTGACTGCGTCGACAATGCTTGTCGTCCCAGCGCATGAGCGCTGCTCGTTCGGAACGAAGCAGCCACCTGTGTTGCCGTAGTCCCGCGCGTCCGTGTACAGTGATTTGATGCTGAAGCCCTCACCCGCGGAGCATAGCGGCGCGGAGCCTGCGTTGCCGGCCGACCTTGCAGAAGGGTCGTGGCTGGAGTCCATGCCTCGTGCCATGCCCATAAGCACAGCGTCGCGGCGCCCGCGTTGCTAGTTGAAGTAGTCATGTGCCACGGTGTCGCCGGGATCGAAGGAGAC
>NW_021204245.1:0-1131 GCF_002162155.2 Triticum dicoccoides
GGGTTTACGACTAGTCATGTCAGCCCGGGCTCTTTATCATATGGATGCTAGCGACACTATCATATACGTGAGCCAAAAGGCGCAAACGGTCCCGGGCAAAGGTAAGGCGACACCCGTGAGGATACCGTGCGTGAGGCCGCAAAGTGATATGAGGTGTTACCGGCTAGATCGATGTGACATCGAGTCGGGGTCTTGACAGCGTTGGCATCAGAGCCGGACTGCCTGTAGGTTCTCCAAGCCAAACTGGTCGATGTTGAGTCTAGAAATTCTTTAGTTATATGTAGGGGAATTGTTTGTGGGATGGAACGTAAGGCTCTTTTTACTCCTTTATCTTATGACATTCTGATCTGAGTCAGTCCATTCTTCCACCAGGGGTTAAGGAATTAGGACCTATTCTCTCTATCAGGATCACGTGTTACTAATCAGTAGTACCTTATAAGTTTGATGGATACAAGCCTAGTTCAGTTCTACTACCACATTATGTTGTTAGAACGGATTCAGAACCTTGTTATGATGATGATGAGTGTGTGTGTAATCCTTTGTCAAATGTCTCAAAATCCTTCTTGAGCATTTACAGCTGTTATGCTGCCGAAATTTTGCTAGAAATTCTAATGCCCTTGCATTATGATTGTGCTTTCAGATGGCCACTCGCGACCTCAATCAAGTGGTTCACCTGACTCGATGCCTAGATGTACCTGGCCATACTGCCAAGTTGGTCAGGGTAATGACTGAGGCTGGATACCGCTGGTATCCTGAGTACACGGTCGAAGAGCAATTCCGAGACTTTAATCAAAGCCAGTATCTCTGCACTGTCAGGATATTTCCATCTTATCCTGGATCCACCGAGCCTCTTCACTGCTCTTATGGACTCGGGGTTACCATTGAGATGGCTGTGCAGGACGCCGCCTACTCTATGATGACCATTATGCGAGTCAGATCTGGTATATTTCGGGACTCTGATTTCCGGTATATGCCAGGATCACTTCCGGGAGCACAAGGGTATCTCCAGGCTATCTATGCTGACCCCACCCAGGAGGATTCACGGACTCGCACCACTGCCGAGATGCTCGAGGATAAGGACCGTGAAAATCGGGCCTTGAGGTTAGAGCTCTTCAATACCCGTGCTGACCA
>NW_021204246.1:0-1847 GCF_002162155.2 Triticum dicoccoides
AAAAAAACCTGCATTAAAAGGAGTATTTTGGCACTGCATGAAAATGAGTATTTTGGCACTCAACTACGGAGTACACAAATCTCTACAGCAAGCTACTCCTAGCAGTACTACACCAACTAATGTCCATCTGTCCATCAACAGTTTGGAGTATTGATCTGTCGATGTATGGATCTTGATAAACAATGTCTTAAGAGTTTAAATCTTGAGAAAGGAAACAACTACGCCATATGAAACATGATAAAGAGTTACCAGGCCACATAGCCAAGTGCTTTTAAAAGCACTTAACTGTATTTATACAAAGCATATCAGTATTCAGAAGAACACAGAGACTACAAATGCAGACTTATGCAAGTTAACAGTGCCTTTCCCGTACTGTACTTCATGTGTTCAATTAACAGAAAAGGTTTCCCTTAGTTTAATTAACATAAAAAGGTTTCAGTTAGTTTAATGAACAGAAAAATTCAGATAGTTTAATTAACAGAAAAGGATTTTAGTTAGATTAATGAACAGTGTATGATGAATTTGATTATTCAGACTTAAGTTGCTTCAAGTGATGTCACTAGTTTCAGTTAACTAGAGTACTACAACAAATGGAGTACCAAATCTGATTCAGTTAAAGTCTCCAAATGGAGTACCTAATCTGATTCAGCAAGTGTTGCTGCAAGTGAACATTTTGAAATAGCTGCTGCACTTGCTACACTAAAACAACTATTGTATGATAGGAGAGTAGTAGGATAGGAGAAAATCATTTGTATGATCATTTAGTTTAATTAACTAAAAATGTTTCAGGCTGGAGCACTACACTAGACTTCATATAGTTTCAGGCTGGTTGGAGTACACTGGTTATAATTAAACAAAAACCTTTTCTTTAATTAATTAAAGGGAAGGTTTCAGTTTAATTAATACTCCTAATTTTACTCTGACTCCTACTAATCCTACTCCTAATCCTAATTTAAAAAAACCTGCATTAAAAGGAGTATTTTGGCACTGCATGAAAATGAGTATTTTGGCACTCAACTACGGAGTACACAAATCTCTACAGCAAGCTACTCCAAGCAGTACTACACCAACTAATGCCCATCTGTCCATCAACAGTTTGGAGTATTCATCTGTCGATGTATGGATCTTGATAAACAATGTCTTAAGAGTTTAAATCTTGAGAAAGGAAACAACTAGGCCATATGAAACATGATAAAGAGTAACCAGGCCACATAGCAAAGTGCTTTTAAAAGCACTTAACTGTATTTATACAAAGCATATCAGTATTCAGAAGAACACAGAGACTACAAATGCAGACTTATGCAAGTTAACAGTGCCTTTCCCGTACTGTACTTCATGTGTTCAATTAACAGAAAAGGCTTCCGTTAGTTTGATTAACATAAAAAGGTTTCAGTTAGTTTAATGAACAGAAAAATTCAGATAGTTTAATTAACAGAAAAGGATTTTAGTTAGATTAATGAACAATGTATGATGAATTTGATTATTCAGACTTAAGTTGCTTCAAGTGATGTCACTAGTTTCAGTTAACTAGAGTACTACAGCAAATGGAGTACCAAATCTGATTCAGTTAAAGTCTCCAGATGGAGTACCTAATCTGATTCAGCAAGTGTTGCTGCAAGTGAACATTTTGAAATAGCTGCTGCACTTGCTACACTAAAACAGCTATTGTATGATAGGAGAGTAGTAGGATAGGAGAAAACCATTTGTATGATCATTTAGTTTAATTAACTAAAAATGTTTCAGGCTGGAGCACTACACTAGACTTCATATAGTTTCAGGCTGGTTGGAGTACACTGGTTATAATTAAACAAAAACCTTTTCTTTAATTAATTAAAGGGAAGGTTTCA
>NW_021204247.1:0-4078 GCF_002162155.2 Triticum dicoccoides
CGGTATGCCCCCGAATATTTCCGTTGACCGTATAACAACTTCCCATATATAAATATTCACCTCCAGAGCATCCCGGAACTCCTCATGACGTCCGGGATCTCATCCGGGACTCCTAACAACATTCGGTAATCACATACAAAACTTTCTTATAACCCTAGCGTCATCGAACCTTAAGTGTGTAGACCCTACAGGTTCGGGAATCACGCAGACATGACCGAGGCAGCTCTCCGGCCAATAACCAACAGCGGGATCTGGATACCCATGTTGGCTCCCACATGTTCCACGACGATCTCATCAAATGAACCACGATGTCGAGGATTCAAGCAATCCCGTATACAATTCCCTTTGTCAATCGGTACGTTACTTGCCCGAGAGTCGATCCTCGATATCCCAATACCTCGTTCAATCTCGTTATCGGCAAGTCACTTTACTCGTTCCATAATGCATGATCCTGTGACCAACCACTTGGTCACATTGAGCTCATTATGATGATGCATTACCGAGTGGGCCCAGAGATACCTCTCCATCATACAGAGTGATAAATCCCAGTCTCGATTCGTGCCAACCCAACAGACACTTTCAGAGATACCTGTAGTGCACCTTTATAGCCACCTAGTTACGTTGTGACGTTTGGTACACCCAAAGCACTCCTACGATATCCTGGAGTTGCACAATCTCATGGTCTAAGGAAATGATACTTGACATTACAAAAGCTCTAGCAGACGAACTACACGATCTTGTGCTATGCTTAGGATTGGGTCTTGTCCATCACATCGTTCTCCTAATGATGCGATCCCGTTATCAATGACATCCAATGTCCATGGTCAGGAAACCGTAACCATCTATTGATCAATGAGCTAGTCAACTAGAGGCTCACTAGGGACATGTTGTGGTCTATGTATTCACACATGTATTACGATTTCCAGATAACACAATTATAGCATGAACAATAGACAATTATCAAGAACAAGGCATATTTCCAACACGGCACCCTCGTCATCAACGAGCCCTCGCCGGCGATGGCAACGACGAGGCACTCCCTGCGCCTGGTCCGGCCGAAGCCCGAGCCAGGTTTGCTCCCCGTGAAGCCGGAGCACGTTAGCATGGTGGCCCCCGACGACGAGTCCTCCCTCAAATGGGCGAAGGAGGACTACGTCCGCGAGCAGGTGCGCCACCAGCGCCGGGCATGGAATGAGCTCCAGGCCCGCCGACACGCCGAGGCCCGTCGCCTCGCCGAGGAGGGCAGTGTTATCGTCATCGACAGCGATGACGAGGGCGAGGCCGGGCCGTCAAGCGCCCCGCCACGTGTCAGCGAACCCGGCCAGGGCTACAGCAAGGACGCCGCAGGCGAGGCACGCCACGACGACGATGATGTCGGCGGCGACTACACCCGGTTCTACAGGCTTCTCGACATGTAGACGACGGCGGCGTGACGCAATGACGGCGGCTAGGCTTCTTAGTTTGTTTTAAGTTTATTTTAGGCGTAGTTCTTGCATGTTTTTAAGTTTTTGTACAAATTTGGACGAAATTTGGCCGAGTTCCTGCAAAAGTCGCTGAGTTTGCATAAAAATTGAAATGAACTTCGCCGAATCCGCGCAGACCATGGGCCTATGACTGGGAGCGAACCGAACCCTATGGGTCAATCTAGCGCCGGTTTGCCCCCAGGCCGCTCTTTTTCGGCGCCCTGCGGGGCCGGACGGCTGGAGATGCTCTTAGACGCCATCGGTCAACGTTGGTGATCGGCTAGTGTGCCCTCCCGCCGATGTGCTTGCCGGTCTGCCCCAGATCCATAGGCTCTCATAAATCACAACACTCTATGCATAGATACAGAAGTAATGCTCTGAAAATGGACAACTTCCCGTGACTTGGCCTTCGGGCAACAAAATTTGACTTCTTTTTTTGAAAAGGAGGATTATCTCCGGCCTCTGCATCAGTTGACGCATGTAGCCATATTATTAGAAAGTGTAACGAAGTCTTGCCATCCAATGCACCTCAAAATCCAAGCAAAAAAGAGTAAATAAATATGTAAAGCGCCACATCCGGCGATAAAAGAACAGGCTTCGATGCCTACACACCTAGCCTATTATTAGCTCGTCATCCAAATCGGCTGAAGATAGCCCGTGCTACCGTCTCCCAGCGATTGCACCCAATAACCATAGCCTCCCTGTAGTCCGCATGAGTGAGTAACGACCACATACGGATCCAGGTTGTAGCTCTGTGGATAACCTGCAAAAAAATAGTGAATGTTGTCCCATTAAAAATCATATCATTTCTAGTGTTCCATATAGCCAATAGTAATCACATATCCCTATCCGAATATGTTTAGCTATGTGTATGTCTACTCCATTAGGTCACGTCCCAAATAACATGTTTATGCTCATTGGAGGATGAACATTAGAAGCTATATGAATGGATCGCCATAAGAATTTTGCAAGTGGACACTCGAGAAAGAGGTGTTTAACCGTTTTGTTTTGATCGCCAAAATAGCACCTGGGATTACCAACCCAATTCATTTTCATCATATTATCTTTGGTCAACATGACTCCTTTGTGGATGAACCACATAAAAATCTTGATGAGGAGAGAAACTTTAATCTTCCATATGTGTAAAGACCTCGACAATGGCCCGAATCAATTAAGTTCAAATAGATGAATTTCACAAAGAATAATCCATTCGTGGTTAACTTCCAACTAATTTTATCTGCCTGGTCTGAAAGTTGAACATCCATCAACCTACGGACGAGGTGTAACCAAGCATTCCAACGTTCCCCTACAAGAGATCACCTAAATTGGATGTTAAGTGGTACTGAGTTTTATACTGTGGCGACATAATCCTCTTTACATTGCACAATATTATATACATAAGGGTATTGTAAAGACAGAGGCATCTCCCATAGCCATGTGCCCTCCCAAAATCTAGTAGTGGTAACACTACCAATTAGGAACTTCACCCGCTGGAAGGAAGTTACTTTTGTCTTTATTAACCCTTTCCAAAAGGGTGAGTCCGTTAGCCTTGCATTCACCTGGGCCAAAGTCTTAGTATGTAGGTATTTATTCCGCAAGATTTGTACCCACATGCCTTCGGTCTCAGTCGATAGTCTCTATAGCCATTTGCTAAGCAAACATCTATTTTTAACCTCTAAATTCTGAATCCCTAACCCACCCTGGTCTTTTGGTCTACACATGATATCCCATCTAGCCAGTCTATATTTCTTCTTGGCCTCATCGCTTTGCCAGAAGAATCAGGATATGTAAAATTCTAATCTTTTCCGTACCCCTACCGGTACTTCAAAGAAAGATAGGAGGAACATCGGCAAACACGTCAAAACAGAATTAATTAACACCAGCCGCCCTCTGCAAGACATTAGCTTGCCCTTCCAGCAGCTTAATCTTTTTTCAAATCTATCTTCTATACATTTCCATTCTTTGTTCGTTAACAGTCTATGATGAATTGGGATCCCTGGATAACTGACCGGTAAGGATCCCATTTCACAACCGAACAAGTTTCTGTAATTGTCTTGTGGATAACTGAACGGTAAGGATCCCATTTCACAACCGAACAAGTTTCTGTAATTGTATTGCTCTTCTTTAGCTCTTCCAAAGAAGAACAATTGGCTTTTATTGAAGTTGATTTTTAGCCCAGACAGTTGCTCAATAAGGCATAAAATACCATTCCATCCTATGACCGGACTCAGCAAGCTGAATTCATATTTAGCTGGCAGTGCAGGCGTGTGGCTGGACATGAAATCTGTACTGGAAATGAAAAGGCAATTCAGTCCGTTTTGGCTCCGATGCAAAACGCCCGCCACATCGGACTGACGAAGGGGTCCCAACCGAAAACGCCCTGAAACCAGGCGGTATGAAGTAGCTCGTCTCCTCCGTCCGACCGGTGGCAAGTGTTGGTGATTAATATTGAGCATGTCACATTATGAACTAAGCACAACGCAGAATCCGTGCAATTATTGGAAAATGTGAAGATTTTTTCTTGTGAATGGTGAAGAATTTTTTAAAACGACTAATGTCAAAACATCTGACAATTCTTTTAACAACACAAAGAAACCATCAAAACTATTTTTTTC